>NW_019716267.1:0-287250 GCF_900074925.1 Ramularia collo-cygni | reverse complement strand
GGTGGAGGGTTGGGGGGGTGAGAAAGATTGATAGATCATCAAAAAGTCGTCTTTCTGTCATTGTTTCAAATTTCGATGCCTCTTCAATGCAATTCATACGTTTAATCAAGCTCTGTATCAAAGAGACGAAACATCCATGGATAGACAGTATCAATGTAGGGCGGGATAGCCCGCAAAATGTGGGTCAACGTTGCGGGAGCAAGGACCCCCTTTTCTCGGCGGCCTCCGCTTTGCGATATCCAACCCATGCGCTCGATTCGTCCATCGATCTCTTGTTCTCTACCGGACTCTTAGCTAATGAGCAGTCTACTAGAGCTGTAATGCTCTACTCAACTGTGGTAATGCAGTTCAATACGTGACGTCTCGCAGGACGAGTTCGAACGGCTGCTGTTCAGTTTGCCAATGCCGGGAGTCCTTGTCAGACCTGCGCAGACCATCTACTTGGACTGAACCACGAACCAAATCTCCATCCGTACGATTGCGTGGTACTCCAGTAATTCTCCCACTGACCGTGTCGCAGATATCAAGCAACACCATCCCAAACGACAAACCACCCTCACTTCGCAAACAGCGCATACAAATCCTGCTTGACATCCAAAATCTCACCTTCAAGAGGTCCACCAGTCCTCAAATTCCCTCCATTCGCAGTGATATTATCCTGGATAGAAGTCCACAACTCTCCAACACTGGGTCTTGCAGCAGGAGTAAATTCAAAACAGCTCTTGACCAAATCGCAGAGATCCTCGCCGTACCTCGCTTCTACGCCCTCCTTCCATTCCAGAGTCAAGATGGCATCGACGTCGTGGTTGAATTTGATTGGTACGTAGTCGACTTGCAGGTTCATGAGGGATAGCATGACTTTTCCGACTGCCCATACTTCGCTTACAGGACAGGTGATGGCTCGGGCTTTGGAGGCTGTGTCGGTGTATATCTCTTGCTCCTGTGTAGGGTCAGTCTTTCCGAGAGTATTGCTGAAAATGCTTTGCACTTACAGGTGCACGAAAGCCATCGGTACCACGACCTGGCTTTGTCYAGCCTAGGTCTGATGTCCTGATAGCGAYTCCAAAGTCTCCTAGCTTGGTGGTCGGGATCCCTTGCCAGAATTCAGGATCAGCAGCTGCTAAGAAGACTGAGTTCAGGCTGTATCAGTACGTGAAGTTCATGCGTTGAATATGCTGAACACTTACTGTTCGCGGGCTTGATGTCACGATGAAGGATCAGGGTATGACCTGCCACGAACGAGGGTGTTGCTTTTCCATACTGACACAAGCAAAGCGCTGTGACAAGTCCGTCGAAAATGGCCCACACTTGACGGACGGGAATGTCGCTGAAATCACATGTCAGCACGCATCTTGGTTCAGAGCCGCCATTACTTCCACATACTATCTCAGCACGGTATTGTCTGCGGTTTTGCGTCTCTGGGCATTTGCTCCCCGTGCACGATCAATGAGCTCGGCAAGATCGCCGTGCTGACAGTATTCCATATATCTACAACCCTTGATCAGTACACATTTCATGGGYAGCCGTTGTAGCTTTGACCGAAGTTTGGCTTCGAAACAGGACTCACACTCTGTACATTCGCAGCTTCTCATATAACGCATATCCCTCGGAGTGAKCAATATTCTCGGAGCCTACCATCGCGGAGAGCTCTCTTGTGATATTTTCTTCTTTCACAACTCGGCGGAACATTTGGTCCACCCACCACTTCTCGCTGTTGAAGTCGTTCTCCAGGTAGGTCTCTTTCACAACTTTTCGTTCGAGGATATTCCCGAGATTATCGTATCTTAGCCAAAGTCCAGCGTGTCCAAAGCCGCCTTCTCCAACCGGACATCGATAGGTCCAGACGCCGTTTACRCCGCTCCGGTCTCCGCCGAAACCCAGTATGGAGGCTCGGACGGAGTATGAGACAACATCAGGAGCAGCTTCATGAGGCGGAAAGTCCAGTCCCATACCAAAGAGTCGATCCCTTGTAGCCCTGAAAGCCAACAGTTCTCGCATCTCGTCGGCGTTGGCGTTGGAACGAACCAAGTCCTGGTATGAATCCCATATCAAGTTAGCATTTCGAGTCATCTTCTTTCTAGCGTTTTTCACGAGTCTCTCGCAAAACCCGCTCTCCAATGTTTCCTCGGGAACTTCAAGACATTCAACTAGAACACCGTATCGTCTTGAGAACGAAATCACTTCGTCGTGAAGGTCTTCGATACGAGCTTTGGTATGCCTATCAACGCTTTGATCCTCGGCTCTCTCGCGAACACCTCGCCATGTGTTTAGATCGAAAGCTTGGCTCTCTCCCCAGAGGGGTTCGCCCGACTGACGAAACGCTGTCATCATTTGGTTGCGAAGGGTTTCTAAAAGCTGTTGCATGTAGTCGTTTGGTCGTAGGTCCGCTTCTTGAGCAATGGCAAGATCCCAGCTTCTGTCGAAGCTGTTCAGATTTTGATCAAGGACGGCTTGGCGAACGAGGACCATGTACCCAGCTGGCGTCATTGCTTGGTCCCAATCAGCCGATGGCGGTTCGGTCACAATCCCTCGGGTGATCAGGGCGAATGCCTGGTCTCTCAACTCATTGAATTCAGCTTGTTCAACTCCAGCTGGGTCGCGATTCGTGACCTCAATTGCAAGATCCAGCCAGCGTTGTCTCACGTTCGCAAGATGATCAGGATCGTATGGCATGCCTCCAGCTCTCACATGACTGAGCATGTAATGGTAGTCTCGGTAATCAAGCTTGCGAGTGTCAAGGTTGATCTCCTCCTTGATGCGGGCTTTCCACTGACTGCTCGCTGCGTCCAAATGCCGTGCCTTGAGGTTTTCAATAATCTTCTCCAACTGCTTGCACATCTTCTCGTATGTTTCTAGTTGCCGAACGAAGCCTTGAATATCAGAAGACGGCCAAGGATTGATGTACTGGATGAAACGTCGATAATGATTGATGTAGTTGAATTGTGCTTGGAACCAAGCCATTGTCGTCGGGCTCCGCTCTGCGACGACATCATGAAGCTCCCTCATCCATATCCTTGAAACCTCGCTTTCGGATGTCTGAAGACGGTTGGTGCCTCCATCAAGGCCGTACGCTGTAATGGCAGTTGCAAGGGCTGTGCGAAGATCGTTTACTGCAGTGACACCAAAATCTGCCGACATTCGYCGATACGTAGCAGTCCATGTCTCCAGATCCTTCTGAACATCCGTGATGAATGTGGTAACAGCTTTGATGTACCCATTATGATCTGTGCCAGCCGTGAAGAGAGGCGGATTGGTTGGGATTACCTCAGGGCCTGGTTGGGCCATGTGGATTGCTATTGATAATTGCTCGGCAAAGTCTCTGAGTATGTCGACTTCCGGCTCATCAAGCTTCAGCTGCGTCAGAACGTTGAACCAATTCGACCTCGTTCGGTCCAGATCACTGGTTGGTGGGTCGGGGATGGGGTTGTCGCTCCACAGAGTATCGAATGCCGCTCCCTGGTCAAGATAAATCTCAATCGGCCACGCATTCACCCAGTCATCCCCTGAGCCATGCATGTTGACTATCTCTAGCATCCGATCAAAGCAAGCGTCGGCATCGGGTCGTGCTATCAAAGCATTCCTGTATGCATAACAGGCAGGATCTGCTGCTCCGCCTGTAATGGATTGATCGAGGCGGTCATGAGCTGCGCTTGTGGGGAYTTGGCCACTAGCTGCTCCGCCTCCTCCTCTTATTCGACCTCTTCCTGTTGCTGCAGCTTTCTTCACGCCTTTGATTCTCCCTTTCTTGCCGCCCTTGTTTCCAATTACTCCTCCTCCTGTAGTACGTCCAGATCTCCTCTGTGGTCGTGGACCCACAAGAATCAATCTCGGAGGCATGATTCCAGTCCGAATTGCCGTTTGCCAGTAGTTACAGTTGTAAACTTTCCAGAAAGATGTTCTGTCATGCAATTTGTATGTCGCTTTGTTCCTTTTGCTGAACCACCATGCCCGCTGAAGCTCCATGCTTGCCCGATGTTTGCCTTCCCTGAATTCGGATTGTTCATCTTTTGAACCAGGAAAAGTAGATTTGAGTTCAGCTGCATTTTCGTTGTGCATTGGAAGATCCAGGGCCGTTAATATGACAAGACAGGAGCAAGAGCGGTGCCATAAACCTCTCCGTCCATTGAAAGATGGCCCAGTCTGGATGTCAAAGATCCTAGCAGCTCCAGTCTCCAGAGTCGTCGAACTTGCAGAGACTACGGCCTTGGGACGGCATGAAAACAACTGAAAGTATCTTGTCTCGCGAGATAATCCTCATGTCGATGCTCCTGGCGCCGTTGGTAGGCAGATATTAGCAGGAGTTCGTCGTCGCTGAAGGCGAATTCCCAAGTGTGGTCGGACCACAAATGCTGAGGGAGATGTGGGTGGCAAAGGAGATATCCACGCCATGCTTCCAAGGGCAGCAGTCTTCTCGGCTGGATTACTCAWGTTGGTATACAGCTGTGAAGATCTACACTATCGTCTTTGGGATGGCTGGGGAGTGAGAGTAGCCGAGGATAGTGGATACCGAGAAATGCGTTTTGGGAAGCTACGAAGCATGAATGTGGTGGTCGTTGCCCGTGGACTAACTGTCTTAGCTGAGTGAGCATTTACGATCACACGCCACGCTTTATGTATAATTTTGCTCTGACACGACAGCAACCAACAGACATTCAGTATATCACCTTCTATCAGACTCTAAGACACCAAGAAAGACTCTCAAGTACCCTCAGCATCGCCATCGTCAAGATCCTCGCCATGCACACTACCCAAACCCTAACCCCAACCCTAACAGCATCTCGCCCAAGCCCAAAAYCACGCCCACAATCAAACTTCAGCTCCAATCTCAAACACAACGACAACCCTTGCAATGGAAACCAAGCACCAATAAATCACTCCCTACCCCTCCTCAAACTATTCCTCAATCCCTTAAACATCCCCGCCTTATTCCTCTTACTCCCCACAGCAAACCCACGTCTCACACTCCCACTCCTCCTCAACGGAGTCACAATCTCTTCACGAGCAGGCTCAACATCTCTTTCTTCCCGCTGCAGTTCCAATGGCTTTCCATTCTCGGCTTCCTGCCCAGCATCTGAAAGTCGTACATGCACGACACTACTACTGCTCCCACCTTCAGCCGTTGCGAAGGACTTCTCCGAGCCTGCTGGGGAGACGATGCTGGGATTATTGGATATGATTTTGATGTTTGGGAGGGTGGCGGCTGCTGCTGATGATGGGGTGTGTGCTTGTTGGATGGGAGGTGCGGCAGATGATGGAGTTTTGAGGGTATGGGGATGCAGGGCGATGGGAGATTGCGCAGGCTGGTTTCCCTGTTCGGAGTCCTGCTGCTCCGGCTCGGGAGATTTGAACGGCTCGCTATGTTGGACTCCAGATGTCGATTGAGAGATAAGCAAGCCACTTGTAGCGGAGCTCGATCCCTGCAGGTCACTCTCAGCATCCTCAGCGGGCTTGACCTGAGAAGACGATACACCAGGTACAAATCCAGTCGTTGAGAGAGAGGCAGCGGCGTCCAACGGTTCTCTCTCTCGCAAATCCACTGACAGAGAAGGATACGCAGCAATCCCAGTCTCTGGTTGATCCTGCACTCTTCCCACTGATGCCATCGAAGGCAGAACATCACCAACATACCCCTGGGATTCGTCCTTCTCCTGACCCTGTTGCACCAACGAAGCAGCAGCAGCAACAACACCCGTCGAAGAAAGATCCTCATCCAGCGGAGGATTTCTAAAATGCACCTCAAAAGGCCGATGACCATCTCCTCGACCCATCTCACTCCTCCGCTCTTCGACTCCGCCAACCGAAACTTCCTCTTTCAGCTGCGCGACACTCTCCCCAACCTCAAGCCTCCCCTGCTGCTCTCTACCCCCCTTGGATTTTCCATGCAGCACAGTAAAAGATCGATGCACCTGTACCTTCTCGATCCCCACTCTCGGATCAGGATTCCTATACCCAGCCTCAAAAGCTCGATGCGGCTGCTGCTCCCCACCCACCTCCTCCTTATCCTTCCCCTCATCGACGGCCGCAGCCACATCACCAACATCGCTCGGATTCCTGTAAGTAGGAGAAAAAGGCCGATGAGCTTCTCCCTCCACCACTCCCAGATCCAATGCAGTCTGAGACGGCGAGAAAGATTTAGATTCATACAAACTACTCATCTGGCTCAGTGGTACTTCTTCCCCTTCTGCGTTCCGATGAGTCGATGGGAAAGGCCGATGAGGTTCATTCGCAGATCCCTGCTTCTCCTCAGCAGCGATATCCAGCAAAGAAGGACTCGGCATAACACTCGGATTCCGATAAGTCGGTGGAAAAGCTCGATGAGCTTCATCCATAAATCCCTGCTTCTCCTCAGCAGCGATTTCCACCAAAGAAGCAGGCAGAGCGCTCGGATTCCGATGCGTAGGTGGAAAAGCTCGATGAGGTCCATCTATAACCTCCCGCTTCTTCACCACAGCGATATCCAGCGAAGAACTCGGCATAAAACTCGGATTCCGATGCGTGGATGGAAAAGGTCGATGTAGTTCATTCGCAGATCCCCGCTTCTCCTTAGCAGCGACATTCAGCGGAGAACTCGGCATGAGAGTCGGATTCCGGTACGTGGGTGGAAAAGCTCGATGGGGTTCATTCTTCGCATATCCCATCTTCTCCGTTGGACTGACGACACAGGGCGAGGAATTGGGCATGAGAGTTGCAAAAGGTCTCTTATGGGCCGCCGGCGTAGAAGACGTGGGAGCAGCAGCAGCAGCGACGACAGCGATATTCGGAGACGTCGAAAATTCTGAAGTGGAAGAGTTCATATTCTGAGCGATAGATTTCGCTTCTCGCCGACTAAAAGGTATCACAAAAACATCAGAAACAGATCATCTCTCATCATCTGCACCAAATAATAGAAAAAAAAAAACTTTCGGAACCCAAGGAAAGAAGATGTCACCGATCGCTCACTTTTTAGCCTCGTAAATCCATCCCGTCCTTCGAACCTCATCCTCCTCATCTTTCCCTCGTCCCTGCCTTTCCAACTCCCGTACAAGCGGCAAGACCTCCCGTCCAAAAGCCTCCACTTCCTCTTCATAATGCAAGAAAGCCGTTAGGATGATATTCACTCCCAGACTCTTCAACATGACGATTCGCTCCGCGATCTGCTCTTTCGTACCAATTAACTTGGTTTTGAAACCATCATTGTATTGCACTAGATCCTCCATTGATGAGTTCGCCCACATGCCGCTCTTGTTCTTCGTCGAAGAGCCTGCGTTGGCGACTTGTTGGCGGAAACCTTCGACGGCTTCATGGTTGGCTTTGCCTTGAATTTCCGCCAAGACGCGGAGAGCTTCCTCTTCGGTTTCTCTGCAGATGACAAAAGCGTTGAGTGCGAAGCCGACTTCTCCCTCACGGTTGTTCTTCTTGGCGCGGTCTTTCACGTCGTGGATTTGAGCGCGGAAGCCTTCAAGAGTGTTGCCGTTCATGAAGTAGTAGTCTGAAGCACTACCGGCGTTCTCCTTTGCGTCGTCGGAGTTGCCTCCTTGGAAGATCTCGGGGTATGGACGGCCGGGGAGGTTGAGAGGCTTAGGCTTGAGAGGGTAATCGTGGAATTGGTAGAAATCTCCCTTGAAGGTGAAGGAGTCTTGTGTCCAGATTCCCTTGAGACATTGGATGAATTCCTTGGATCTGCGGTATCGTTCGGCGTGATCGAGCCACCATTGGCCGATGCTTGTGAATTCGAGCTTGAACCAGCCAGAGACGACGTTGACGGCGACACGGCCGTCGGRGATGATATCGAGGGATGCGCAGGCTTTGGCTGCGATGGCTGGGTTCCATGGCCCCGGTAGAAGTGCCACGATCAGCTTCAGTCTTTCGGTCTTCATGAGTAGGGCCTGGGAGAGAGTGAGAGGCTCATGCTGGTTGTCTGCTCCGTAGCCCGCCATGAAGCGAATCTGAGAGAGGGCGAACTCAAAGCCCACCCGCTCAGCAGTTTGTGCGTATTTGATGTTTGATTTATGATCCCAATATGTGCGCTGTGCGATCTTGGAAATGACCAGCCCTCCACTCACGTTGGGAACCCAGTATGCGAATCGCACACGATCGGGGTCGGAGTTGAGCGAGTCGGCGTAGGAGAAGTCGGCGGAAGTGTGATCGAAAGACTTGGATGCAATACCGTTTGGAACGACGCCATTGGAGGGAGAAGGAGTGGAGTCCTTGGATTCGTTACCAACGGCCACCACGATGCGCTTACCGCCAATGGTGCCAGTGCGCATGCGGTCGAGAGCGTCGTTGATTCCTGCAAGACCGCCTTGAGCAACTTCAACCTCGGGCAGTCTGAGGCTCTTTTCCACAAGAAGTTTCTCCAGCCAAAGAGAAATGGCTTCTCCGACCGAAGGAGCTTCGTGGAAGATCTTGATGGGAACTTTGTGATGGACAACTCCTCTGCCGACAGATTTGGGCAGACCGGCAAGACCCAACAAGTGGGACTTCAAACCGGAATCGCTTTGAGAGAGAGCGTCTTGAAGGGATGTGGCGGATTCCTTGCCGTTGCAGTCGAAGCCGAATCGGAGCTTGCCTCCAGTGACCGCCTTGAGGATGTCAACAGCACGCTTGTCGTCGTACTTGTCGACCATGAAGTCAGCGCCGAGCTCTGAAAGACGAGTGCCACCGCGGGCAATGTCCGCAATGCAGGCGACCTTCAATCCAGCGTGCTTGGCGAGTTGGAGAGCAACCTGCCCGGTCATGCTGTTGGCTCCCCAAATCGCAATCCACTCGCCAGGTTGAGGGCGCTCCGAGGTGGGGATACCCGAGAAGATCTCATCTCTGATGTCCTCGGGCACTTCTCTTGGGTCGAGACCTCGCACAAGTTGGACGAGATCTGGTCCTTGAGGAGCATTTCTCAGTGATGAAAAGTCGACGCCGAAGCTGATTCCCAAGCTGACAACCGCCGCAACCCAAGCCACACCCAACGCCGCACCCTCCTTGACATCCACGCCTTGAGGTATCCGTGAGACATTGTAGTCTGTGGTGACGACATATTCTTGGTATGCCGCTTTGCGCACATCTCTGTAGTCGGTGGATGGACCGAACACCACATCTCCTTGCTTGATGTGAGAGTCTGTGCGAGCTGTGCGGACGACGATTCCTGCAAAGTCTCGGCCATTGACCCATGGGTAGCTGGGCTGGGAGAAGCCGTAGTCTGCACCTTTCCAGTCGACTGGGTTCAAGCCAATGGCAAGAACTTGTACGAGAATCTCCCTTTCGCCTTGCAGCTCGGGAATGTCCTTGCTCTTCTCCAACTTGTACTTTTGTCGCGGACCGTGCAGGAGAAGCAGGTCTTGTTGAGGAGCGTCGAGACGGAGGAACTCGTCGTTGTGGAGGGAGTGGCCGTTGCCGTTGGTGTGCGAGTTCGGGCTGCCGTGGCCATTGGTGTGTGAGTAGCCATTGCTGTTACCGTTGGTGGTGGGAGTTGCGGTGCCGCTGAGAGAGGAGAAGCTCTTTGGCGAGGAGACTTTGGAACGTCCGCAGTCGTGGTCGGGGCGGAGGGAGAGGAAAGGTCCCGAGTTGAGGGAGGAGGGCATCTTGGTGAGCAATCTCTGGGCGAGGAGGAGGGTAAGAAAGATCAATGCAGTGAGGGAGAGGAGGAGGAGAGGGTGCGATGATAGAACGACCGCCTGTATGTCAAAATCAAGGGTGGAGAGGAATGACGAGGGAGACGGAGGTGAGGGATGGTTCATGGGAAGGAAAAAGGTGTCGGCGAAAGAAGCGAGAGTAGAGAGCACTTATTCCTCACGCCGGCGATCATCGAACAATTGTCGCAGCCGATCGCCCCAATAGTCGACCCCGAGGCGTTGGTCCGCGTCGTCGTTGGACGTGTCGTTGGTGCATTGCCGGATGGCGTGCTCGCCAACCCCGCCTCTTCGCAAAATCCTGGGCCAAATAGTCCATCACGTCAGAAAGTTACTTCCTCTGCTAAGACTTGCACGCGATTTGAGTGCTGGAAGAGGTGATACCTAACTTGGCAGTTGGGGATCCCGATGGTAACTGCACTGGCTTGTCCACGTATCGCGCAGTGTTGAGACGTTGTGTAGAACAGTCGTCTTTAACGGTATTGTCTCTGTTTTAACCATCTTCAACCATCTTCCCCAGATGGACATGTCCCCTTCTTTGACAGCTTCCCCCACGTGTTCGCTGCATCCTCCCTGCGTCCCCACCTGTCACTTGGCGTTGTAACGACTCGACATTTCGATGCAGGTCGTTGGCGTAGGAAGGAGGACCGACATGACATCGTACGGGCGTTGGTCGATGCCATCTAGAATATATCGTCCGGGTGGAAGATCAAAAGCCTTCTCCTCGGTCCGCACTTCTCAATGATATAACCAAGGCTTCATGATGTTGCGTACACTTCATGTCAGTAGTACAGTCACAGCAGCAACGTGTCCGTTGCGAATTTCTTCTCTGGTTTGACATCGTCACCTCATGCTCTCATCTCGCAGTTGCATCCTTCCAAAGTCGTGGGAAAACTTGCCGGGCTCGGGCTTTGACTTTGACCGCCTCCATTTCTGGTGACTTTTCGTTCCGTCTCTTCACCTGTTTCCCATCTTGTAAAGATCATGGGGATTCTGCGACGACATTCTGTGAAAAATTGTATGATGCTTCTTCAATGGTTATGAGTCTCGCGATGCCTGTCCAGCAATCGATCGCATTTGACGACGAATGTCCTGGTCCAACTCGCCTTGCGACCGCCGTCCTGGATGAACAAGATCTGCCTAGGTACTCTCATATTGGAACAAGGACATTCATCGCAGTTCTTGCTCCTTGAATGCCAACAGGAAAAGATACTTAGTCGCAGCGTACAAGAGCGAAGCCGTCTCACCTCATCACTCGCTCTTCCTTCTTTGACCTACAATCCCACCACTTTCACACCCGACACAGCTTCCTCTCATCCCGGACCTGATCGGCTGGCTTGATCCTCAACTTCTATTTCTCGTCCTCAGTTGCAGAAACAATCACATCCACAACGTCTATTTTTCTCCACTGAATCYTTCAGAAAGAAGACTGAGAGAAGTTCATTGCAAGAATGCCACCGCAAGGCGTACGGGCGCTCCGGCTGCTGGATCTGCCCCGCGAGATAAGAGACAAAATCTACGAATACTCCCGCACTTTCTCCTGGATTGACATCGCCAATATGCCCAAAGAGATCCATCAGCCCAGCATCACCAAGGTCTCCCATCAGATCCGTGATGAAGCTTTGGATGTGTTTTACGGAAGGAATCGGTACGTCGACCTCTTCACTTTGACTCACTTTCTTTCACTACCCCTCTCCCTCTCTCTCCTCTTCCCACCATCTCCTTCTTCAAACTCATCTTCACTTGCTGATGGGAATCTCAAGATTTATGCTCGACCTCCGTAACCACATTCACTCCTCCTATCACCCTCTCACCCCACCTCAAATCCTGACCCGCTGGATCACCGCAATCGGAGATGCCAACACATCCCGCTTACGTATCCTCTCTTTCTACGTCTATAATTTTGCCGTACATTTCACAATCCTCCCTCCCTCCCCTTCCCAACCAATGTCCATCTCCCTCCGATTCAAACAGACTCGCAGCTCCATGGATGTTGCCGATGACGCCGGACCCGCTTATAGCGCCAAGCTGGCCGTCTGGCGAGCGGAAGCTTATCTGCAGAATGCGGTGCAAATGCTGGTCCAGGAAATTGGAGGGAGAGGGTTGGTGGCGGACGATGTGTTGAGATTGGAGAATTTCGTCGAGGATGTGAAGCCGGCTTTGTGTACTAGGAATGGGGTGGGATGGAAAGGTGCGATTCTGACTGGGGATGTGCGGAAGCAGCCAGAGGTGAGGAAACATTTGGAGGCTTGTGCGGAGTGTCGTTACGTGGGGAGACCGCTGAACAGCTGAGGCAATGAGGAGCATTGCGCTGTGGGTTGGAATTGGTTGGGTTTTGAAGCGGCATGAGACGACGACTTTTCCTTTTGATGATGGAATACTGGCAGCACAGCGAGATGGAGAAGCGGCTTTTACTTGGAAGAGATGATCACCAGAATATCATCCCATTGGACTTGCCTTGTGCTCTCCCGGCTTCGGAATTTGGAGTTGATCACACAACCGAAACGGCGCTTCGACTTGGAACCTGGCTGCTGATCTGGCATAAGCTCATCTTCAACTCGCCTGCCTGGCAACGATGTTCCGACTTTCATACCAAGCCGGCAGAGAACATTCGCCATGGAAAGGCGGCGTAAATGCAAGGACTGAATCAACTTTGGAAATTCGCAAAGTACGATCTTCAAACTCTTTTCATGGCAATCGCCTTCTWCTACATGTCTTTCCATTCGAAACTGACGCGAATGCCACACGACTTCGAATGAAATTCATTCGCTTGGAGGGGAAATGGTAGAACGGTGCAGCTCTCAGAAAGTGCAGGTTTGTAGTTGAGGTTTTTTGTGGCTGTGATACTAACTACGATATACCATCTTTTCGATTCTTGGATATCTGGGGCTTCAGAAACCCCGGATACAAGAGACCGGTGCGAAGGTATTCTAGGCTTGGGAGGATAGGAGCACTAACGGCGATATCTTTCGGAGACTTCCATTTTAGTGACAGATCTGGCGAAACTCATTATTTCCACGATGCGATTGGGAGCCAAGAGAGCTGGAAATCGAAACACGACTACTACTGAGTCAATCATTTTCTTGAAGTTCTTGGAAGGTGAATATGGATGACTTCTAAGCTGTCCGTTCCGAGATCAGGGTTCGGGTTGGCTTGCCCACAGTGGCTTTGAGGTTGGGGTTGGATATGTTTGATTCTGAGTCRGGAATATGCGGTATTTGGCTTTCCTTTGCTGGAGAATTGATGTGTATGCATCATGGATTTGGGAAGTCAAGTCTACACACACTGCGCAGTACATGTTTGGAGTCCGGGAAAAGGCACCGCTGACCATACCTCTCAGTTTTCTTGGCCTTGAACCCTCCGTTCGCATCTTGGAGTTCTTCGACCACTTCCTTCTTGCATCCAACACTATCCAGCCATCTTACTCTTCTTAATGAAGTCCATTCAAATTTTTTCCTTTGTCCAAAACCAGGATATGGACGATCGAGCCCGGATATGTAATCCGCATCCGGCACTCGCGAAGGAGACAAAGCCGCAAAAATGTCAAACTGGCTTGGGAACCTCTCGAGTTTAGGAATACTCTGCGCATCTCCAATATTACAGCTCGAAATTCAAAATGGGGCGACCGACTCGAGCGGCCGCCAAAGATTTGGCGACCTGGAATTATGCTGAAAATCGTAAACGGCAAGCTGGCGAGGACATTTGGCAACCGCCGCCGGCTAAGAAAAGGAGACAGAAACAGCCAATTGCGAATGCGGCGCAGCAAGCTTTGGCTGCTGGGCCTGTGGGAGGTGCTGGACCTGTCATAGCTGCTGGACCTCCAGCTGCACCGGTTGACGGAGGGGGAGATGATGGAGATGACGGAGGGGATGAAAATGGAGATGATGAAGACGACGGAGGGGATGAGAATGGAGGCGGCGATGATGGAGGCGATGATGGAGGCCGCGGCGAGAATGGTGAGATACCGGCTGAACCTGGTGATGACTCTTCCTCCCTTGAAGACAGCGACGATTCACCGGAGCCTATTCCACCTCCCCCCGTCGATCCTCGATCTGCCGTCCAGCAAGCGGTGACTGATGGAGCATCCAACGCTTTCGAAATATACCGGACAGTCATCCATGATCGAGATGACAGTGATATGTGCTATACTATCATGCATCAACTTTTGAATGCACATGGGTCGGGCGTTGATTGGGTAATCGCATGGCCGATTGATGTCTATCTCACCCGAGGCATTGATTTCCCAACCATATGGTCCAACAGGGCTTTACCTGCTGAACCGTTGGATGACTTGGAACAGCTGATACAAGGCTGGTTCAATGCTGTGGGAATGTACCTGCCGGGTGGACCTAATGAACCTCCGCCTGCAGTGGCGCTCGTCACTCAGTTGGCGGATCATTTCGCCAACGCAATGCAGATTGTCAATGATTTCGGGATTAGACTGATACCCCCGATCTACGATCCGGCATCCACCCAACAATTTTACATTGATACCGTCAGGGGTTTGTTCGAAACCGTCGAGAATTGGCGGAATGAAATCGCTCTCATGGTGGTGCGCATGGGCGAGGAAGCCGGAGATGAACTGAGAGAAGCCCTCCGAAACAAGGCACCTGGCTTCAACGCTGGAGTGGCCCCTCTAGCGAGGCCGGAAAGAGATGTCAGCCGAATATGGTGGTCTTCCTTGACCGCTGACGTGAACCTCGAACGAGGGGAAGGCTCCGCGGGGTGGTTTGACGCTTTACATGACTATGCGCTCAAATGTGGAGATCGTCATAATCAATATGCTCTGCCAAACCCGCTCACTCCAATAACGGACTACATGAACCGCACAATCACTTATGCTGCCTTCTGTACTGCTCTCGAGACGCATACTATCACACTCCGTGTGGCTTGCATTGTATCTGTCGGAGTAACGTGGCGAGACTTCATACAGCAAGGACCAACGCTTCTCGTCCGATCGCAGCGGTACGACGAATATCGGCAGATGATCAGTATTGTCGACGGAGGTCGATGGCCTTATTACCCCTCCACCCAGGCCGAATTCGACCAGTTATGGCGAAATGTAGACCTGCGGCAGAGGGTTGACGTATCCGTCGAGGACCTTGCCCAGTTCGAAGTAGTGCGAGCTGCGGCTCTGAATGCGATTGCCGGAAAGAAGTTTGTCCAATTGCCAGCCCTGGATGGTATCGCCACGGAGCGATTCCTAGATGACGCCCAATTCCGACTTGATACTGAAGACCAATATGAAGTCTTATGTCTGTGGGATATTGCACAACAAAGGAAACTCGAACTTGGGCAGGAAACGATAACTCACACCGCCCTATTCGCCCAAAGGTTCCTGCCTGAATTTGCAGTGGGACCATTATATATGGAGCGTGATGCTCAATGGCGTGATTTCGCAAGGAGAGTGGATGCTCTAGTCAATGCTCCTCTTTCCCTGAACACGAAAGCTCGATTCAGAGACATTTCCCATCGTGTGTTGGACTTTCGCACCAGGTTCGGTTTCCTCCTGATGGACGGCCGCATTCGTCAAAATCCCTTGGATGATGTGTTTTGTCTCTCTCTTGTCCTGGATATGGAAAGGGAGATGACCGCGAAAGCAGATGAGATTTGGACCTTCTACGAAACCACGGTCTACCGCGCCGACGACCCGAATGATATGTTCCTGCAGAATCTACGCCGAGATCGTCGTGATCAACTCAAGAGGAGAGGTTTGGATTATCCGCTACACGAAGAAAGTCCGAACGTCGCGCTGAGTAGAGGCGCACAAGTGGCCTTCGATTTAGGGTTTGGAGGAGACCGTAGCGGTATTGCCGGCCACTGGCATTTCCAGGGCACGACTGGAGCAGGAGGTTTCGGTCATGCTGGGCTATGGTATCAGTATAGCAACACTGGTGCGGTTCTGGATCGAATGATTGTCAAAGAGAGTTATTTGGACGACAACTTCAATGTGGCAACGTACTGGGTTGGGGAGATGTGTCGTCGAGTTGTGAAGGAGGAGGATATCAGTGGATACTTATCTAATCTACCGGGCTGCGATAATACCGTGGCTTCGCAAGGATATGGTGTTTACGAGGGTCGGAGAATGCACAGAGTGTAAGCGATGTGACTCTGGATTGATGTGAAGTATGCTGACCTTCTTGCAGGTACATGGAGTATWGTCGACACGGCGATCTCGACAGCCTCATCAGACGTTACAGAAGTCTCAGTGCGCAGAATCGTGTGGCGAGCGATGGCACGCCCTTGGTGTAGTGAGTACTTGATCGAGCTTTGATCGCAGTGTTTGGAGCTGATGGTTGATATAGTGAGCTACCTATAAGGCTACTCTGGGCTGTCATCGACGCACTAGTCTCTGCCTTGTCATATATGAAATTCGGAACGGATGTTGCTCCGGCTGTGGCCGGCCATGTTGCAATCATTCATCGCGACTTCAAGCCTCCAAACAGTAAGCTCGCAGCAACAAATAGCCCAAGCGGAACGCTGACATGATCGTATCTAGTCTTTCTCGCAGATGCACATGCTACCAATTGGACAGGTATCCCAACACCTAAACTGGGCGATTTCGGACAAGCGACAAGGATGACAGACGGCGATGCTTTCGACGTCGGAATGGGAACTCGAGGCTTTACCGCTCCTGTAAGTTGCAACACATACATCCCATTCTCCCACAATAAACTCTAACTCTCCCTCACAGGAAGCGATTGCATACGCCACTGTAGGCCGCACAGCTCGCGCAGCTCTAAACCCCATGGGCCCTCAAGCCGACATCTGGGCTCTAGGAAGAACAATGCATGCACTCATGTCCCTAACCCCCAACTACCCTATCTTCGATTACAACACCGAGCTGACCCAGGCGGAATTAATGGCCGGCTGCTCGTCGGAGTGTCCCCGGGAACTCATTATTTTGGTCGCGCGGTGTTTGAATAAGACTGCTGCTGAACGACCTACGATTGAGGAATTGCGGGAGAGTGTTGATGGGAGGATTTTTAGGGGTGGGGGGGATTGTAGGACTGCTGGGCCTGGGGATGATGAGGTTGAGGTTTTGGATTTTATGAGGGATGTTTATGTTGCTTTTGCGAATCCACCGTAGTAAGCGTGATGTGGACGACTCATGGTGCAGAGAATGGATCTGTCAAGGCGTGAATATTTCTTGAATTTGAAGGCTTGTTGGAATGGATATTATGGATGTCTGGGTTTATCTGTTGGTAGATGGGATGTGATGGCCACTTTTTAGGTGCGTAGTTCTGAATGCGAAGGCTTCATGCATGGATGAGACTCCGGCACAGTCGCCTCCCTTCCTACATGTACTGTGTTATCCTATGAGGATGGGCTGTGTGCTAAGCTTAGAGAAACGTCCACCAAAGATCCGTGATGTTCCCAAAGTCCGCAGTGTTCAAAAGATCTGCAGTGTTCAAGAGATCCGCGATGTACAAGAGTCCGCAGTGTTCAAAACCTGCAACGGCCCTCGCACTTTGAGCGGCTTGCCGTAGCTCCGGTTCCGGAATCCTTTATCGTAGGTACGGTATCTGCGCAGTAGTCCTATCTTGGCGGAATCCTCGGGAGTTTGTTCGGCCCAGCATCCCAGCATGGTCAAGTAAGTGAATGATTGAACCCTTCGAGCACATTATATTCCGAGCACGCATTTCCAAATCCAAGCAAAGGATATCATGTGTCTTCAAATCCAACTTCAAGAACATGCCGGGATGTAAAGATGCCGAAATCCCGTACAAGCTGCATGATTTTCCCGAATCCACATGTTGGCGATATAGATCTTGGCATGTTTAGGGTTAGCATTCTGTGCTACATCGGCTATCCTTGCAACGGTTTGCAGATCTTTCTCCACAGGTGTGGGAACACGTGCGAGGCTGACCTCGCTCACCATCTGACAACTTGTGTATAACAACAAAAGCGCCAGCGAGAAAAATTGTAGACGGAACCAAGAATCGAAACCAGGCGATCCAAGCAGTGCAGTACAGCGAACATGGCGGAATCAACTACAGATGTTGTCATCGTCGGAGCTGGGCCCGCGGGTATGATGGCCAGCATGTATTTTGCTGAAATGGGCATACCGTTCCGTATCATCGACAAGAGAGGAACCAGGACTCTCAACGGTCGAGCAGATGGTTTTCATACCCGCACCCTCGAAATCTGGGAGAGTTTCGGGATTGCAGACAAGGCGCGAAAGCATGGAGTTCCTCTCGGACAATTTTCCATGTGGAATCCAGATCCCAATAACGAGGATGGAGGAATTGTTAGGAATAGGGATCTTGCGAGAGGAGTTGGTCAGACGAATGTTGTGATGGAGGAGCAGGCTGGGACGAATGAGAAGCCTTGGGCTATTCATCAGGGATTTATTGAAGCTGCTATGATTGAGGCTACTCGTGTGCGAGGAGGTGCTAGAGTTGAGAGAGGAACTGTCCCTGAGTCGATTCTGCTGGATACGGATCTCTCTGCTGAGTATCCCGTCTTGGTCAAGGTGCGGCATATGCTGAAATCGGAGGTTGCATCTCCTCGAACTGGGGCGCATAGTATTGCCGAGGATGGGAGTTTGAAGCCGGAGCGAGGTTTCATTGATGCGTTTGGAGGGGATCCACATGAGATTTCTTCGAGTGTTGGTGGCAAAGAAGGTAGCGTTGAGACAATCCGGGCCAAGTACGTTATTGGAGCCGACGGTGCACACTCTTGGGTGCGTAGAAGTCTCGGTCTGAGCATGGAAGGAGAAACCACCGATGCCATTTGGGGCGCCATTGGTGAGCGGTTGGATTCTTTGAGACGATGCTCATAGCTTTCGCTGACCATTCTGCAGACATCAAACCGCTTACAAACTTTCCCGACGTTCGCAAAGTCACGAACATCTTCTCTCGGCATGGATCTGCGCTGTTGATTCCTCGTGAGCTCGGTCTCGTCAGAGTATATGTTCAGCTGCCAGATGACTACATCCTTCGAAAGGGGTATGAGCCTGAGGAAGGCGTGAGCGATATCATGTCCACAGCCCGGAAGATTCTGGCTCCGTACACGATGGATTACAAGTACTGCGACTGGTTTACAATCTACGCAGTTGCACAGAGGATGTGTAAGACCTACTCTGTCTCCAATAGGATATTCCTGGCAGGTGATGCCGTGCACAGTACGTTGTTCTCATCCGAAGCATTGATACATCGCTGACATATGACAGCACACTCGCCAAAAGGAGGTCAAGGTCAAAATGTCTCACAGCAAGACACGTACAACCTCGCCTTCAAAATCGCTGCAGTACTACGAAACCAAATGTCTCCATCGATTCTCTCAACCTACCAAACGGAGCGACTCCCCGTCGCATACGAACTCATTGAGCTCGACCAGATCCAAGGCAAAATCATGGACAGTCGAAAAGAACCTTCAGCAAACGACATCAAGCTCATGGTCGATCGTCTTCTCAAGCAGAACGGTACGGGTGTGATGTACTCTCCAAACGCTTTAATTGCCGGTCCTGAACAGACGAATCAAGAAGCTGCCAAGAAGCTCAAACTTGGGATGCGAGTACCCAATACTTCCGTCTTCAACCAATCGAATGGTGTGGCTACTAACGTACAGTCTCTGCTTGAATCCACGGGATCCTGGAGAATCCTTGTATTYGCTGGCGATGTCACGAAAGCTGAGCAGCTCGAGAGGATCAACAACTTGAACGAAGACCTTGACGTCTTGATCCACAAATACCCATCAGCTTCAACACGACAGCCGGAGAAGTTTGCGGAAATCTTGACTTTCCATTCTGCGAATATCAATGACGTCGATTCGAAGGTTTTCCATTCAGCTTTCTTCCCGCATGATGCTGTGGATGGGTATAATTATGATACCATCTTTGGAGATTTCACGGATCTTGCGGAGGAATGTACGGGTGGAGCTTACAGGGCATATGATGTTGATCTTGAGCAAGGCGCTCTGGTGCTTGTTCGGCCTGATCAGGTTGTTGCTTGGGTTGGATATTTGAGGGATTTAAGTGTGATGCGGGATTGGTTGGCTACTTTTATGATATCGAAGGACGTGAAGTTGAATGGGGTTTTGAAGGAGAATGGTGTGCAGGACGGCTCGCAGAATGGTTTGCCGAACGACCTGCAACATGGCGTACATGCATAACTTTGATATCATATGTCAATGTATCTTTCTCTTTGCAACGAAATCATTTGATACAGTACAATTTCTTTCTACCATGACACAGAATGGCGTCCGTCGATCTCACAGGAAGTCGCATCGAGCCTTGAATGGTCTATCAAAGGCCTTCTTGCCTACCGATGGCGATGTAAAGCTACTGCTTTCATCCTCAGGGATGACGATCAAAGTGGCCTGGCTTCACTTTCGGAGTTGAGCTTCGCAACATATCACGAGGACCTGGGAGGGATCGGAACTTTCACTTTCGTCTCTGCAGAAAATGAGAGTTCCGCAAATCCCTTTCTATCAATCGAACTATGCAGATTCCAAAGGATCAAATTGCGGACTCAATCCGATTCTCCTGTTCACTGCCTATCGGACCAAAGAATTTCGTAGTCTTGAGCTGCCGTCCCGCAGTATAAATTTGTATTGCCACGGTAGATAAACCATGAGAGAATGAATGGGATAGAAGGTAGAGTGTCGACTTGTGCTGCATCTTGGGTATCGAGATGTAAAAATCGAGCACGGTATGTAATTTGCCAGCGGCGGAGTCCTGGACGAAGTGAAGCTCGGTCTTTGTTAGTGTCAATCGCAGTGCCCGGAATGGCTACACGGATGCTAGCTGGCAAGGTGCACAGTCTCGTCAACGTCATTTCCGAAGAAGGTCACTGCCAGTGGAGTGGTGAAGTCGCCTTCTGCATGTGTTGACCACCCAATACATAGAAAGTCTCCTCCACATTCAAGAGAGACGAGTGCTGATTTTTTAGATTCCCCTACGGGCTTTCCGTAGGACTGGTATTGGTCAAAGTATGAGTACCGTATGAATAGAGCTTGACAATCTATTGAATAGACATGATCGAGACTTGATTCCGTGGAAGCTGGGGCTGAGCGGCAAGGATATTTGATATGCACCTTCGTACTATCTCCCAGAAAATGCCAATCTTCACCCAGTTCAAGTTCCAGATATTTCGGCTGCGTCACCTTCGCCGCCTCACTCCGTACCAGGTAACAAGAGATTGTGTGCTTACCGATCTGAAAACGCGTGAGAAACGACAACGAGAGAGGCGTGAAATGATGAGCTCTAGGACTGAGCATGAAAGCCTACTCAAACCCCGGCAGCGGTCTCATCGTAAAGTATCTGCCATCCGGAAGATCCTGTGAGCGGCGAGCAACAGATCCATGACGACCACGCCCAGGAATCACAGTAGACTCCTCTTCCTCTTCCTCTTCCTCTTCCTCTTTCTCTTCCTCTTCCCGCTTCTACTCCTCAGCGGAGGCAGCAGCAGCCACCTCCAAGAATGAGCGTGGTAGTCCACTTGAGTTCTGGCCGCAATCCCTTCGCAGAGGATTGATCACGCGAGGTTTCCGGCAGGCGACGAGCAATAGGGTCATACCCTGCAACCGCAGCAGATTCCTCTTCGTCTTCTTCTTGCCCCTTAGCAGCCGCGGCGATAGCAGAGCCCGGAAGCGATGGAGGATCGCGGAAGTCAAGGCACCAGAGTCGTCGAAGTCGTCGTCGCCGTCATTGATGGCGGCGGCAGCAGGTGATACGTGGGCTCCATCTTCTGCTCCTTCTTCCTAGGTCGTCTCGTGGTGGTGGTGGGTGGAAGACCGCGGGCCTCTGCGTCGGCGCGAGAGATCTTGGGAAATCGTAGGCGTTTTGATGCTGGGTTGTGGCCCAGTCGTATTATCAACCCGAAAACAAGATTCCAGTCATGTCTATTCCTTCACTTTTCCCGCAGCAGTGTAAGGCACTCTCATCACCCTCTGTTCTGCTCTGAAGGTTGTTGGCTCTTCCTCAAACCTATAACAACATGCCAAAGATGTCCTCACCTCCAGCAACATCGAAGGTTTTGACGATCGGTGCAGTTCAATCGGCTACTAGCATTCTTGCAAACTGCGTCTCATCCCACTTCCACCCACAGCAAGACCAGCGCCAGCGTCGCGCTCAACTATCGGGGCAATTCAAT
Source organism: Ramularia collo-cygni (assembly GCF_900074925.1). Taxonomy (NCBI): domain Eukaryota; kingdom Fungi; phylum Ascomycota; class Dothideomycetes; order Mycosphaerellales; family Mycosphaerellaceae; genus Ramularia; species Ramularia collo-cygni. The sequence continues at coordinate 265,550 of NW_019716267.1, read as the reverse complement.
CGGCCACTAGCATTCATGCAGACGGTATCTCATTCCCACTTCCACCTCCAGCAAGACTACCTCCGGCAAGACCGGCGCCAGCGTCGCGCTCAACTATCAGCGCAGTTCAATCGGCCATAACCAGTCTTGCAGACGGTATCTCATCCCCACTCCTACCTCCGACAACACCGACACCGGTGCCGGCGTCACGCTTAACTATCAGCGTAGTCCAATCGGCCACTACCATTCTTGCAGATGGCCTTCTGACCAAATCTTGTGAACTCGCAGAGCTGTGGATATGGGAAATCATCAACAAAAGCAGCGCCCTGAACTGCTCTCTCGCACGATTAACGGCCACTATGCTAGTAGTAGGGATCCTAATAGGCTCCAAATTATCAAGCCTGTAGAGAGAGCGAGGCCTCGAAATATTATGGAGATGAGTGAAGATGCCTTGTCCTGACGGATAATCCACATATCGACAGCTCTGAGGAGTTGAGAATTATCCATTTCTATCATGTCCATTTCTCCGTTTTCCCTCCGACAAGAACGCGAGCTTTTATTGATAGAGTGCGCTTCACTATAGCACAGAGTTCGTGGAGCGATGGTGAGAGTCATGTTAAAATGCATAATAGACAAGCGAAATGGTCATCCATGTTGGTGGGAGGCTTTCGCTCTATTAAAATTTCCCAGATTAAGAATTCTCTGATTTTTCTCTGTGCCCATTTCTCCACTCTTTTCCCAACGAGACAGAGAGCTATTATGGGTAGAGTGCACTCATCTATAGCATAGATCGCGTACAGCAACRCTGAGAGTCACAGTAATATGCATGATGGACAGGCGAATTGCTCGTTCAAATTTGTGGWGGCTTTTATTTCATCGAAGTCTTTCCAAATCGAGAATTCTCAAAGTTTCCTCTAGGTCCATTTCTCCAATCCCTTCCCAACAACACAGCGAGCGATTGTTCATAGGGTGCACTTATCTATAGCATAGACCGCGTACAACAACAGTGAGAGTCACAGTAACATGCATAATAGACAGGCGAATATTTGTGCTGCTTTTATTTCATCGAAGTCTTTCCAGACCGAGAATCCTCCATGTCTATGTCCATTTCTCCAATTCGTTCCCAGCAATACAGTGAGCATTTATGGATAGAGTGCGCTCATCTATAGCATAGATTGCTTAGAACAACAGTGAGAGTCATAGCAGAGGACAATAGATAACGAATAGGCGGAACGGTTATTCGATTGGTGTAGAACTATTACTCCAACGAAATCTTTCCAAATCGAGAATTCCCTATTTTTTTCCCAATGTCCATGTCCATTTCTCCAATTGTCCCTCAACAAGAAAGCGACTTATTGTTAATAGAGTGCACTCAGCAATAGCATARACCGCGTAAAACAACAGTGAGAGACACAATTGGGGACAATGGAGAGTAAAAACAGGCAGAACGGTCATCCAATTAGTGTGGAGCTATTGCTCCGTCGAAATCTTCCCAAATCGACAATGTTCATTTTTCCCCATGTCCATGTTCTTCTCTAGTACTCCCTCAACAATACAGCGAGCTATTGTAGATAGAGTGCACTCAACAACAGCATAGACCGCGTGAAACAACAGCGAGAGTCACAGGAGACAATGGATAGTGAAACAGGCGGAACGGTCATTCGATTGGTGTGGAGCTATTGCTCCAGCGGAGCCCTCACACACGCAGAACAGACACAAAAAACTCCCCCCCAAAACTCCCCCCCAGCACACAACACGCAGCCCCAAAAAAAAATCCCTTCACGGGTTGTTGTTGGTGGTGGTGGTGGTGTTGGCGGCTGCGGCCGCCGCCGCATGCAAGGCCGCCACCTCTCTCGCCAGGAGGTCATTCTCCGCCTCCGCCTCCGCCAGAGTCACCGCCATTCCCGCCGAGATCAGCCTCTCCCTCTCCAGGAGCCGGTCCAGATGCACAACTTCGCCCTGAGAGCGACGGAGCTCCTCGTCCTTCTCGAGCAGCAGGCGCACCAGCGCCGCGTGCTCCTGCTCCACTACGAGCGAGTGTTAGCGAAATTCACGTTGAGAAGCTTGCTGGATGTGAACTTACTGTCGTCGCAGGTCTGACAAGCCATTTTGGCTGYTACTGCTGCTGCTGGTGTTGCTGTTGGTGTTGCTGTTGTTGCTGTTGTTGCTGCTGTTGCTGCTGCTGTTGTTGTTGCTGCTGCTGATGTTGTTGCTGCTGCTGATGTTGTTGCTGCTGCTGTTGCGGCGGTGGTGGTGGTAGTGGTGGTGGTGATGGTCGATGTTGTGTCGATGGAGAAGCGAAAGTGAAGCTGAAAGAACAGAATTTATATAGTAAAGGCGCTAGTACCACCAATTCTAACCCCAGAATGACCCTGCATGTCAAGAAACAGGCAACAATGCCATCAAAAGCCCACAATAAGATCACGCGCTGCCAGCTCGCGATGTCAACTTGAGCGGCAGATTGTCCCTGAAGTGCAGCACCTCCTCCGTGTCAGGCATCCTATTCCTGAAGGATACACCAGAAGGGTGATCAGTTGAAGTGGTATGCTCCCGAATGTCACTCCACATCTCTGCACAGTCTGCTCTATCTGCAGGAAGCTCTGCTAAACATCTCTCAACCAGATTACAGAGCTTCGCTGTGTGAAGGGGTCGTACCCAACTCTTGAATTTGAGGTTGGGAACCCCCTCCGCGTACGTGTATGCATCCTCTTCCTTCACGTGCTCGACGTTCATCAGGGACAACATGATACGCCCAACTCCCCACACGTCAGCGGCCGTCGTGGTTGGCTGTCGGTCGAACCTGGATACAACGCCCTTGGCCTCGTAATCGAATTGCTCCTGGGAAAAAAGTCAGCGGTGGCACGGCGGTGAATACACACAAGAACCTCTTACCGGTGCCTTCCAACCAGGCGTGCCCTTGCTCGTTTTCTCGGAATCTTTGTCTGTCTCTAAACAAGCCAGTCCGAAATCGCCAAGCTTTGCTTTCGGGAGTTGAGGCCACTCGAGTGGGCTGGAACGAGCTAGAAAGACTGAGATGGCGATGTGAGCAAGACACCTTCTGAAGGGCAATGAACAGGAATCAGCTTACCGTTGGGATTCTTGATGTCCAAATGCATCATGCGTTCAAAGGTCTCGTCTTTGCGCGGCGTGGGAGGCGATCCGCCTGGCAAACATCCATCGCGCATCAGACACAAGGCACCGATCAAAGATTCAAACACGGCCCAGAGCATTCGAGTTGGAATCGCACTAGAACAAGAGTCAGTCAACTTGGGATACCAACAAGAGGAGGGTCATGCTTACACTATCGCCCCGGAATTTCTGCCTGCTACGATGTGCTGCTGCAGTATAAAGAGCAAGTCTTCATGCTGGCAATACTCCATATACAATCTGTACATCTTGATGCCCTCATAGATTGCATATGCTCTCGGCTTTGTGATACAAGATCCACCTGGCAGCTCAGCAAGATACTTGGCGAAGAAGTACTCTTTGGGACGGCGAAGATCGACGTCTCCAATCCACCAAGTTGGATCATCCCACGCCGTCGTGTATGGCGTGTATGCCTCTTTCACAATCAAACGATCAATAACGTTGTTGTTCTCATCGATCTGATGCCAGCTGCTGACTTGACCGAAACCACCTTTACCGACATTCCCCTGGAACTTCCAGGTACCTTTCAAGCCACTTCGATCAGTTCCACTACCTCTTGCTCTTGGATCTTTATCAGATTCAAGTATAACAGGCAATTTCCAAGGTGCAAAGTATGGCCCTCCTTTACGGATGTTGGTTTGCAGCGTCCCAACAAGGGCTTCGTATGCAGGCCTCTCCTCTTCGTTCACAGCCACGTGTTGAAACTGCGTACAAGCTTTCTTTGCCGCCGAAGACATCCTCTTTCTCACCGAACGCGTGAGCGCGGCGAAGTTCTTTTCGGAATACACAAAGTTTCCCCGCGAGGATCTCGGCCTTACAAAGGCTCCAAAGATTTCCACAAGCCCCTCTACTTCCTGATGCAGATCTCGGAATCGACCAGCGAGCACACTTGAAGGATCTGGAGCCTCGAATGTATCTCGCAGCTTCTCCCACATCATCCTCCAATCTTCCTGTTCTGGTCCATAGATAGGTCCATTATCGGATCTTGCCTTGTCCCACATGCGTGTCTTTGCAGCAATGAGGTCAGACCGCTGCATGTACATGTTGGGATTTCTGATGGCAAAGCTGTCCCAGATCGGACCCCAGTACGCCAACTCGTACTCAACGAAAGCCGGTCCAAGGACTTCAAACACATATTCGGCTGCTCCGACGCCCGGAAGAAGAATCGGAGGAGCCACAAAGATTCCACTGCCGGCCAGAATATGAGCCATGTTTGAAAGCCGGCGGAACTCTGCTGCTACAGTCGATGGAAGCCCCAGTGCATTGAGACGTCTTTCGATGCTCAGCCAGAGATGCTCTCTTGGACGACGATTCTCCAGACCATACGCCCAGCCCGCTTCGACATGAGTGTGCATTATCGTAAACCTTGACTTGAGCTTCCCGCGTTCATCTTGATCGGTGGTTTCGCCGAGGACTCCCTTCCACCTTTCATAAACTTGGTCGACGCTCATTTGGAGCTCAATTTCAAGCGCTTTCCACATGGTGTCGCAAAAATCTTTACAATCAAAATTTGATCCTTCGACTCTCTTGGGCTGTGGAAGTTGCAGCGTTCCGTAGCGTGTGAAAAGCTCTTCCACGTAGAGAAGGATTGCATCATACTGCACTTGATCTTCAGTCGTAGGTCTCCCTGCAGCAAACTTCTTCCCCATAAGTCTCCATTGAAGACGAAAGTCCCATCCTCCAGGTGACATTGGACGACGCTCACCGCTCTCAGATTCCAAAATTGTCTCTTTCTCCAAGTTGTTCGCCTCGGAAATGTAATCCTGGCCCCATTTCCGACAAGTAGCGTACTTCTTCACCAAACGGGCATCATTGTTGATGCTCTCCAATGCCGACCATGTCACCCTCTTCAATTGATGTAAGAAGCGAGCAACAGTGGCATTGACACCTTCCGCCCCCGAGCTAAATAAAGAAGGCAAAGTCTGAAACGAGTACAGCGATCCAGCTTTCTTAGCATCTTCACAAAGCGAAGCAAAACTTCCAATATCATCTCTCGACGCACCAATGACCTCCAACTCCCTCGCCCTAGATCTTCGACTTTCCACTTCCGCCTGCGAATATGGATCATCCCAGTCTCCGCCAAAATCCACACCGCACTTGAGATATGTATCAATCGGCCAGGCATGCTGCCAAATTTCGCCCGGGCCATATTTTTTGAGTAGTAAAAAGACCATTTCGAAACAATCCTCTGAATCGGATCTTTCTTTGCTCATGATGCCTTTAACGTATCGTGTGCAGAAGTTGCTGATGCCTAACTGAGCTAAATCGTCGTTTCCTAGGGCATCGTGCGGTAGCTGGAACATCGTGCGGACCGCGTATTCGGCTGGTCTTGCATCTTCGGGAGATAGAGGTTGTGTTTGTTCAATAGTGTCGGATTCGCCGTCCAGAGCAGCTGCATCACTGTCTCTTGGAGATGTGAGCTGTAAAGATGCCATTGGCAAGGCTCCTACGCTGTCCCTCGAAGAAATAGCGCCCGCTCCAGCAGCCGAAGATGACGTTGACCTCCTGGGAGATTTCCTCGCTGACTGTGGCTCCGGAGTCGATGCTCTCTTGACGCCGTACATTGGTGATCCGACCCCACCGCCTGGCGATGTTGCGTTCCGGCTCGATCTTCTCCTATCTGCGCCACCGCCTGCGCTGCTTAATGGGAGATTTGACATGATTATTGTTTTGAAGCAATAAATTCTTGATGGATGGTCTGTGGATGTGGATCCAAGACGGAACTCTTGTATTTGTTCTTTGTTAGAAATGGGACTTCATGGAGAATACCGCATCGGGACGAATGTCGATATTGACGCTTTGGGACCCCCCCCCTTTGTTCTTCGAACGAACTCATCAAACGCATCCGAATGAAGAATTTCTGTGGGAAGGTCACAGCTTGAGGAAAGCCGGTGGGATTTCCGGAGGTACGATAAATTCTGTGCTGCCGGCGCTCAATGCTCGTCGGTAGGGACTGCTTCTGTCGAATCCTCGCCAGAGTCGGGCATCAGTTCCGCATCTCAGATTCATGTGTCGATCATCGTTCAGATGTCCAAGGTCGCCGAGATGGAAGTGAAGGCCAGGAGAGGCACGGGATAGCGGCAGTCAGGTCTTCTAGGCGGGCGCCATCTACCTACGCAGAGCTTCCCGATCGATACTCTGCGCAGGATGAACGATGATTTGATCCTCTTACCGCGACTCATAACAGAAAGCGGAAAGTTGGGCATAGATGAGCCAGTACCCGCAGAGCCGGTATTGGGAGAGAGAGTGCAGAGTCCAGGTAGTTGGGATGGCCTAGAAGGAAATAGGATTTTGGATCTTCTAATTGAGTGATCTTGGCAGGTGGAGAGCTTTTCCTGAAATGCTTCGAAGTGCCTTCGTGTGTGCATGGGAGATTCATCGCGATGAGGAAGGACTCTTGCTTCGCTAGATCGGAAATCTGGAGTACGCATGGAATCGTCATTTGCTATCTCGGTATCATGTCTGTCTCGGATGCTTCTGTCTGTCTTCTATCAGCAGGACAAGCCTCCCCAGTTTACAGCAATGTCGCAAAATGGTATTGTTCCCTGCTTCTCCAGCTCGTTCGACTACATCGTATGTGAATAAGGCGAATATTGCCCAATGACCTGAGTATTGGTGTGGGAACTTTGCTATTCCATTCAGTCGGCTTTGTGGAGGCGGGATAATAAGGTCTATCGGCATCCAGTAAAGGGCATTTGGTTATGGTTCTGCTCCCACTGAACGGAATGTTATTGCTGTGAGAAATGCAACGAATGACCAGATTCCCCAAGCAGTAGCCCAAGCAGGCCGATATGTACACTGCATGAGGTACTTGAGCAGCGTACCGCTGGCCACAAGCCTCAAAAGGTCATTTTGAAGTCTCTTCGTTCATGGCGGTGTCATCTGGAGTTGCAGCCCGTCAGTATGAGAGCAACGACTCCGGCCACGATAATGTCCGTAGATGTTGTTTTCGATGAATCTCCAGTGATGAATGAAAGCACCGTGAATGATTCGCTCGTCAAGGATTTGTTACCTGGTAATGCTTTGCGCTCATCGCAATGGTCGTGACGCTCCATATTAAAATACAGCTTGACATTCTGTAGATCATGACTGAATCTCCTCCCTAAATATATACTCCGGCAAATCCATGCCACTCGCAGGCGGCTCACCACCAAACAAGTTCGCAAGTCCACTCCAGCTGACGAATCCAAAGATCAGATGAGCCAGCCAGATTCCCCATGCAGACTTGGGATGAAGGATCCAAGGCACACCAGGAGGCAACTTCTGCGCACGATCCACAAAGTCCTTCATCCCAATTTGATAAGCCTGAAGTGCTGCAGGAACATCATCTGTATTTTTCGAGAGCTCTCCAGCGAGTATGTAGGCTCCCACAATGGCGAGTGTGGTTCCCATTCCAGTTACCTGAGATGGCGAGTATCCTGCATCGCCGACCAGGGTAATTCGGCCTTTGGACCAGCCGTTGGGGAGCTTGATTTGCGCTACCTTTTGCATGTAGAATTCATCTGTCTGTTGGAGGCCATCGAGAAGTCTGTCCTTCTTCCAGGTCAAGTCTGAGAAGAGCTCTGTCCAAAGTGCTTTTTGAGTGTTGACGTCTGCTTTCATGACCTTGTCGAATCTGTCGTCTTCCGGCATGCAAGAGAGGCTTGGTCGACTGATCTTCTTGTTGTCGGGTCTGAACAATATACTTCTTCGGAGTGGTAAAAGGAACCATCGAGCCCAGCCATCGTCCTCGGGCTGGTATGGAATGGTGTAGAAGCAAGACCAGAGTCCAAGATCATTGATGGCAGCGTTCGAAATTTCAGAACCGAATGCTAGTTTCCTCGTACGGCTTCCCAACCCATCACAACCCACAAGCACATCAACTCGTCTTGATGGCAAGCCATTCTCAAACTCCACTTCCACCCCATCAGTGTCCTCCTTGATGGTTTTCACACACTCTCCAAACACATACTCCACATCATCCTTGGTGGCGTCGTAGAAGACACTGGCAAGATGCCCTCTCATAATCTCCACCTCAGAGGTGAATCCCTTTCCGTCTCCAACAGGAAAGGCTCCTTTATTCCGGTTTAGGTCGTCCACAAACATCATACCCTTTTCATTGGTGATGTGAGAGCGAACAGCCGCTTCAACTCCCATTCGACGGACAAGCGAGATCCCATGGCCACGGATATCAACACTTTGTCCTCCCAGGCGAGGTGTAGGAGAACGCTCGATGATGGTGACTTTGTGGCCAGCTTGCGACAGGAAGAAGGCTAGAACTGGACCTGCGATTCCCGCTCCGCTGATAAGGACGTTAAGAGTGGTCATGCTGATTGTATTGACCCGTTGAGTTTGTTCCAGTCGGAATACCACATACTTTAGTGAGGTATGAGCTACCTCTTATGTCTTGTTTCGATGGTAATGGCGCAGGATCGTGAACGGAATCTCGGACGAGACTCTCCGCACTGCGACGGAGCTCGGGGATCCAAAAGACTGCTGCAGTGCAGATCCTTGAAAGCTTCTTGTTGTTGGAGGCTCCGTACCGCCTCAGACACAATCAAACAAAACAGATCATCCCGAAGCCGACTACAAATATCAACTTTACGTTCTGCCACTGTGGTCTGTTCTTTACTAAAGAATCCGTTGCTTGCACAATCCGTTTGGCTGCGCTTTGACATTCGCAGCCAGCTTTGCATGCATGCATGTAGACGTCATGACTGAGCCGCTTCCAAACCGGATCCTTCATCCTTCGTGCTCCACTGTCCCTCATACTTCTTGGAAAAGGATTTTAATTCGCATCACTYACGGTCTTGCTACAACCCGAGTCCCGACTTGAGTCACAAGGATATCTAATCGTTCTCGGCACCGACACCTTGGTGTTGGAGGTGCATGCTACACGGCATGTTCTAAGGATGCGGACGGTAGGGTTAGGGTTAGGGCTGAACCCTAGTCAGATAGCAAGCCATGACTACCTTACTGCATGAGACTTACTGACACCGGAGCTGTCAATTTGCGGAGTCGTTCAGAGAAACAAGACACTGTACCTTCAGTTATCTATGGGTTCGTAAGTCGATCGCAGCACACGGGCAGCTATGCGGCATCGTGATCGATTCCGATGTTGAACAAAGAAAGCATACTACGCTGYATGCAGTTTCCCAAAATGTTTTGTGGACAAAAACAAAGCCACCCAATCCTAGCCGCAAATCATCGCTCAGCAGTGGTTCTTAGATCTACTGCACAATTTCTGATAAACTCAATAAACAAACGCGATCATGGTGACAAGAAGCGGAAGCAGACAGGCAAATACTCCACTGCTGTCATATTCGGCGCTCGACGAGGCAAATCGCGAGCGGCTCGACAGTATGAAGAGGAAGCGTCAAGAAGACCAAGCCGGAAACAGGCCGCAGCTCGCACTGGCCGCGGTCTCGGAGGAGCCTTCTGGTGATGAGGAGCAAGAGGAGCAAGAGGAGCAACCAGCTCAGCTGACGAAACGTGCCAGACTGAGTGATGAGGACCAACAATCGGACTCAGACGGCAGCAGCTCGATAGATCCTTCTGCTTTGGATGGCAGAGACTCAGAGGTAGCTGTCGCAAAGGAGGTAGATGCTGGGACTGGAAGCGAAGACGGTMAATATGGCGGGAGKGATGTGGGGAGTGGACGCTCTGACGATGAGGACCAAGATGCCACGGCCACCACCGCAATGATCAAAGAGCTGGGAGGTGGTGAAGACGTCCATCAAGGACTCAGATACTACGTCTCACGAGTAATAAATTACGAAGGAAAACTCTTGCAAAGGGCCCAACAGATCATCCGAGACATGATCAGGGTGTCGAGTTCCTTGCCGAATGAAAGGAATTGGAATCGTCCGATCCTACCGATGCATACCTTCTTGAGGCATTTCAACGAATTGGATCACCCCTGGGTCGAGGTCGACACCAATGTGCGAGCGACTGTATGGCTATTCATTGCTGTCAAGATATACGCCTATGGAGGAATGGATCACGGTCCCCAACTTTATGACTTTCTGCAGCTCTACGAAGATGTCAAAACAATGGAAATACTGGAAGATGTCAGAACAATGGAAATACTGGAAGATGCTATTTCATTTCTCCCTAATGATTGGCAGGATAATGAGTCTCTGGATGATTACATCCGAAGCGTGAGGGAGGGTGTTTGGAGATTTGCTCCCACAACTGCGAATTGGCGCACCATTGACGACGCTACTAGAACAGAGATTGCAACGGTCTTTAATCAACACCTTGCCGACTACTTCGATAACGGACGGCCGCTTGGTTCCCCAGCGCGACTGTTGTGGGACATCCTGTGGGACCAGGTCTGGCAAGAATTTCAAGAATGGCGTCTATCCACCGACGCTGAAGCAGGTAAGTTTCAGGCGCTCTGGGAAGGGGCTTATCAGGCCGCCCATCTGCATCAGCTGCATCGATTTCCTCCCCTGCTCGATGCAACTATGCAGGCAGAAGATGTTTGTGATAAAGTAGACGACATTCGCGAACGAAGTGTGTCTCTCGCTCGTGATCAATGGGCACTGGGAAACACAAGGGCGCATCAGGAGAGCCAGAACTCTTTCCAGGATCGCTTTGATAGATTTGAAGAGGCAACTTCAGCAGATCCCTGCTTTAACTGGGGCTACGGTCCACTTGACGACGTGGAAGACTTCACCATTTCGTACTCGATATACCGCGAGCGCCTCAACGATCGATCTGTGGAAGACGAAGTTCGAGCTTGGGCAAGAGAACTGCATCTCCTGAGATCGCGATTTGATCTATATGGTCTTGAACCATACTGGCGGCACGATCAGCCAGCGAGGAACTGGGTTTTTAGCGATTTGCAAAAAGCTCTGTACGCTGAAGCCAGAGCAGCCGCGGCGCCGCGATGGGAAGCTAAGATCGCAGATGCAGAGGCACGAGCTGGGCAGTTGAGAAATTTCAGTGCAACGGCGGCGGATCTACGCGCCTACCGGGACCAAGAGATCAACGAGAAGGGAATTCCATTCGGACCAACTTACGCCGCTCTCGCCCATTCATGGAGGATGGTGAGGATGATGGTTCCCGACACCACGGACACTGTCACGAAAGAACGGATCAAAGAATTGCATATCCTTGCCAAGAACACGGCTTGGAGGTATGAGGGAGACTGTATCTTTCCCCTCGCGTGGAAGGCCGGGGAATCGGCGAGTGACTACTGTGCTCGTCTTTCGCCTTACATTTGGAGCGAGCTTTGGGGATACTGCGAGAAAGCATGGCGAACAAGGAAAAGTGAAGCGGAAGATGCAGGAGAATTGGCATCTATAGAAAAGGCCATGGAGAAGATGGAGAGGATGCGAACGAAGTACGGAAGGTTCTACAGACCCTTGGAAGACCGCCCCGCTATCAGCAGAGAATCGAGGGATGGCGATGTGTTGATGGATCTTGGTGGTGGCGCTTTTGCTCCCGAAGGACATTGGGAGTTTCTATACACTGCGGGACAAGGATCTTTTGGCCATGCAGGTGTATGGGCCCAGTATAACAATACCCTCGGTGTGATTGCGAAGATTGTCATCAAGGAGACGTATCTTCGAACAGATTGGAACGTGGACTGGCCATGGCTTGGAGCCCGTGACAGGCGTATCCCGTTGGAATATCACCTTGTGTCCAGGCTTAACACTTTGTCGGACTCCTTCAATATTATAAGATACATCGGCTACGGAATCTATGAGGAGCTGAAAATGCACAGAATCTACATGGAGGTGAGTTGAAGAATACGAACACATCATGAAAAGTCCCTAACTTTCTCTAGCTGTGTCAACATGGCAGTCTGGCAGACGTTGCGCAGTTGTATTATGATCTGAAAGTTCCCGGCTACAAGGACCGGGACGGCAATCCTATTAATTGGCAAGTATTTCATCTCCACGGAATCGCTCTCGCTAATACAGACATAGGAAAATCCCTCCGAGAATGCTGTGGGCCATTTTCGAAGCACTGACGACTGCTCTTTACCTCATGCAGGAAGGCGTTGCACCGCCTGCTGAACGGGAACTTGAGACTTCGGTCCTACAACAGGTTGTGCATCGGGATATTAAGCCGCTGAATAGTAAGCAACATCTTACCTGTTTGGTATGGGCTATCAGTGGCTAACGGTCATCACCTCAGTCTTCATGGCAGCTCCGAGCGAGAAGTTCTGGCGTGGAATCCCCACTGCAAAAGTAAATTCCCCTTCCACCAAAATGGATACTGCTTTGCTGACATGCAATCTAGCTTGGTGACTTCGGCAACGCGGTAACAATAACAAGTGAAAATCTTCAGGCACTTGAAGTCGGAACTCAAGGCTATCAAGCACCGGTACGTTCCCATCCTCAAATCCATCCACATAAAAAGCTAACACATCCCAGGAGCATCTCAGATACGCAGACACCGACCCCGAAGCAAACCACGGCTTCGAAATAACAACAGCAAGCGACACCTGGGTGCTGGGAGAAGTCATGCTAGACCTCATGAACGTCACAGGAGGAGGCAAAGCCTATCCCTTTGGATCAGACCCCGAGATCCCTCCTTTTCAAGCTGGCGTAGAAGCTTACTATCCCGCGGAACTTTGTCGATTGGTGAGATCGTGTCTGGAACCTATCCCTTTCGATCGACCGGGTATTGTGCAACTTTGGAAGGAGGTGCATGGGTTGGTTGCGAGTTTTGTGGGACTTACGGGAACTGCTATAAAGGATTTGGAAGGGGGGGATGGGGAGGTGTTGCAGTTTCCAACGGAGAGTTATCTTTTGTTTGCTGCGCCTGCGTCGTAGGAGGTTGTTTTGTGAGATTGCTTGGGAGATATGCGGTGTGGATTGGGTTTTTGGTGATGCGATATATGTACTTCAGAAGGGGTTTCGGCCTCCAGTCACGGGTTATTTTAGATCATTCTCTGCGGCTTCTCGACTTTGGAACATGATGTGAGGTGAATGTGCGGGTCCGAATTGGAGACGGACCGTAGCTTATATACGTAGAGAAAAGTGATCTAAGAGGTGCATGAGCCTCGTAGTTTCAAAGGAGASCGATTGGAAGTCACAAAAGTTCCTTCGCCCGAATGCGAGACTGCTTTCACCACACAAACTCTCTCTCTGGAGGAAACGAAGACCTTCCCATTTTTAATGCCGCCCACCAGACTATTGAGACGTCTCCCTCAAGGAACTCACCTGGTTAGAAAAACCTTTTGCTGGAAGCGCTGGCATCTTGCTCGAATCACTCATCAAGAAGCGATTCCTATGACGAGCCCGACACATACACAGGAGAATTGAGATAGCCTCATTTTGAAGATTTCCAGGTCTGGAACAAAGGCTCCGAACCACATGCGGTCAAAATCTCGAGCTGAGAACAAAGAAGATTTCGAAAAGTCGTTCATCTCCGCATGATCCCCGCTTGGATGCATTTTGCACGACTTCATCTAGCCAAGAAAAGTTATTGGTAGTGATGGTGAACACAAGGTCAAAAAGTACGCCGCTGATTGGAAAAGATGTTCTGGACAGGGTCACGAAGAGAACAAGGCAGCCACGGGCATCAGCAGCAGCACCAGCAGGACCAATACTAGCACCGATCAAAGCAGCGGTCGCTGCAGCTGTGCAAGCGGCAGCACAAGTTCAGCAAGAGGCGCCAGCAGTACAGCAGGCACTGGACATCGGCCAGGCTCTTCCAGAACCGCAAGATGATAGTACACAGAGCTCTGATGATAGCCTGCTAGATGGAGTGCAAAATGAAGAGAGGGAGATTCTGAGCTTCATCCAGGAGTCCGGCGGTACAGATAACCCACATCCAGCGTTTTGAGAGAGTACGTTCGTGGATGGCTCCGTACTCCCGATGGACCCGTTTCTCAACGCACAGAGACTATCATCGCTGCCATGATCAACTCCAAGGGCGATGGCGTGGTTTGGGACAATCCTCTCCCCATACATATCTTCCTAACGTATTGGCCGGACTTGGAACATCCTTGGACAGACGGTGATTCTCCAGAGGTACAATGGCTTCAAGGCGCATGTGCATTCACTAGAGCGGGCGCATCGGACCTTGAGCTTGAAAAGTACGTCGAAGCATATGAGGAGTTCAAAGCGCTGTCGGTCCTTGAAGGATACCCTCTGGTCGGCCCAACCAACTTGGATCCTGGGCCTCTTGTGGACCATCTCGTCGACTTGAAGGGACAGATCTGGGACCATGCGGTTGCAGGAGCTGCTTCGCTCGCGGATAATGACGAGGATGCCGCTTCCTTCACACAGCAGCTTACCGATCAGAGGGATAAGGGCCCTGCGACTAGAGGATCGCCCGTTCGTTTTGTTTGGGAACTCCTTTGGGGTCAAGCGCGGACATCGTTTTCCAAGAAGGAGCCTCCAGGAGAAGAGCAGGCCGAGTTTGACGTGCTTTTGGAAGAAGCCTACCGTCTCGTCGAGATGAGTGAGAGGTTCAGGTTTCCCCCAAGAATCACCATGGAGATGGCTCCGGAAGATGTTTGCCAATCGATAGATGAATTACGCAGACAGAGCGTCGACGAGGCCGTGCAAGAATGGGATCGAGGTAACATCACGAACGACGGCTCTTTCAATCAGCGAAGAGATCGCTTCTTGAACGAGATTGGAGAAGACGGATATACCGGCTGGGGTTACGGTCCGCGAGACGAAGTCCGATGGGAGCGCAACATAGCCAAGTCCTTCTCCAAATTTTCAGCACGTTTCAATGCCGAACGCCCACCAGGACTTGCCTTATGGGACGAAGTGATGAAACTGACATATCTCAAAGCTCGTTTCAATATGGAAGTACTCCTCCCGCACTGGCCTCTGGATATGCCAGCAGCGGGTTATGTCGTGCCAAGAGCCAAACCTGCAATGTTTGAAAAGGCCATTGAGTTGATGACTTCACAGTGGGAGATAGCGATCGATCAGGCAGAGGCAGCTATTGGCGAGGTGGATGAGTATCAGGCGAATGCAGACCAAATGCGCACTCAGTATGACCAGGTCTTGCGCGATGCCAGAAATCTGACGGAATGGCCGATTCTGCCAGATCAGTTCAGGTTGAGCTTTGCATGGGATGCATTGTACGAGAGACTCCCTCAGTCAACGGATGTGGTTGCTAGATCGCGGATCGATGATCTTCGTAAGGACGTCTACGAGGCAAACTGGCGCTTTGGTGATCAAAGCATCCTTCCTTTGCCGATAGACGACGACGAGAGCCTCGAGAGCTATACGAGCCGGCTTTCACCACATGTTCAAGAAGCACGGAAAGCAGCACCTTTCGCAGCGTGGCAAAGTCTTATTGATCGGACACCAGTAGGAGCAGAGAAGGATGGTTGGACCGCCAGATTCCAAGTGATGAAACAGTCTGCCAATAGAAATGGAAGGTATTACAGGCCTGGGCAAAGAGCGGCTGCTGTCCCACCCCTTCCATTAGGCGGAAGAAGGTTGGGACCTGGATCCGGTCGTGGTGCTCCGGCCGGAACGTGGAAGTTCCTCGCGACGGCTGGAATTGGAGGACATGGACATGCAGGTGTTTGGGYCGAAGCAAACAATTTCAATCTCCCGGTCCGCAGAATCGTGATCAAAGAGTCTTATTTGAGGAGTAATTGGAACAAACCCAGGATGTGGCATAGAGACCAGAATTTCAGAGTGCCTCTGGAGTACAAGATTGTCTCTGATTTGAATGCACTTGAACAATCCGTAAATGTCATTCGATACATCAGCTATGGAATCTACGAGAGGCTGCGAATGCATAGGATATATATGGAGGTGAGTAAACCTTACCGGCGTTTGGACTGACATTGAATCTGACTGATGTTCTTACAGCTTTGCCCGCATGGAACCCTGCACGACCTCCAGTCACGACATAGAAACATCTTCACCATGGGCCAGATAGATGCGTTCGGAAACTTGCTCGAGTCGTAAGTGCGAGCATGAGATCTGCTCGACGACGAAAATCACGACTTAGTTCACAGCTGACCGCTTTCAGACGTATCCCAGTCCGCGCGATCTGGTGCATCTTTGAGGCTCTAGCCTCAGCACTGTACCTGCTGCAAGAAGGTAGCCTCCCGGGACTTCCGAGACCAGCTGTTCAGGCCACGCCAGTAATTCATCGTGATCTTAAACCTGCAAACAGTGAGTGAAGCGTGGATTACGTCAAAGAAGATAATGCTGATAGTCTAGTCTTCCTGGCCTTACCAGACCAGACTCTATGGAGAGGAATACCGATACCAAAGGCAAGTGAATTACCACGAAGATCAAGTTCCATCACTAACAATCCGCAGATGGGAGACTTTGGACAAGTGATCCCAATAACGAGCGACGACCTCCAAACACTCAACGTTGGCACATCAGGATGGCGAGCACCTGTTCGTATCAAGTCCAGACCTTTGTAGAATCAAGCTGACACAGCACCAGGAACACATGACCTACCTCCCAACACACCCTCACTTCGACCACAACAACCCCGTGTCCGTCGCATGCGACATCTGGGCCATAGGCCGAATCATGCTAGCATTAATGAATCGCGACCCTACTACTGATATTACTCCGCATCCCTACGGCAGCATCCCTATCATTCCCCCTTTTGCCCCAGGAATCGAAGCCTACTATCCAGCGGAACTAGTCAGGCTTGTGCGTGCCTGTTTGGAAATGGATCCGGCTGATAGGATCAGAATTGATGTTCTTTGGCGAGATATTCATTCTGCGGTTGCTAGTTATGTCGGATTGTCGGGGATTCCTTTGAAGGCGAGAGATGGGGATGTAGGGGAGGATATTCGGTTTAAAGGTGATACTTATTTGGCTTTTGCGCCGGATCTTCAGGGGGCGGAGTTGAATAGACCTTATGAGGGGTCTGGGACTCCTGTGTGAGAATGGCGTAGAGCAGATCTCGCGTGGAAGTGAGAGATAGTGGATGTTAGCTTCCGCAGTTTAGTCTCTAGTCTTGAAATTTTGCATTTAGACTCTTATCTCACTCATGCCATGCTACGTTGTGAAGCCGCATCATCATGTTGGTCGGAAATGCCAAGTCGGATTCTTGTGCCGGCATTCCCAAACGGGTTAGCTCGAATTGGAAGTGAATGGAAAAGCCGCACCTCACTACACAATGTGCAATCACGAAAGGTTTTGTTGCGATGTAGACAAACATCGCAAGTCGATCACGAGTTAGACATGGTGGAAGATTGAGATTACCTGTGATCGATGGCCAGGTATGCAAAAGACTGGTAAATTTCCGCGGCCAAAGCTGAATTCACTAAGAACTCGATCGATCGACTGACTCTGGTTGAGCTCCATCTAAAGCTTAATACTTGCACTGTACTCGATTCGCTGTCTAAGAGCTTTCTTCACTGCTCGATCCTGCCAGGAGATTCACGGACAATAAGCCGACGAGTGCTTTGTGAACCTTAGCTTCCAAGTCTTCCATCAATTACGATTGTTAGCAAACTAGTCATCCATGGCTGGTTCTTGTAAGACTCGATGCCGTTTCCTTAATGAGCACGCTGGAGGTCTGCTTTGTGAAACAGGGTTGCGACAGCTCCATCGGTACGCCTAACGTGCTGAAGGACGGCTCAACCGCCCTCCGGTGAGCATCCTCTCTTCTTTTGATGTTCGAGGGGAATGAATGTGAGATGTTTTTGCACTGGTTCCGTTGGTATTCCGTCGTTGACGCTAAGATGGCCTCTTCACAGGTGGCGTGAAACGACTGGAGAACGACCCCAGTCAAGACCTCAATCAAGAAGTGCAGAAGTCTTCAATGTTCTCCTCTGAYCAATTCTGGGGTCGGAGCGTAGACCTGGACTTTCAACTCCTGCTTGAGCGCAAAGCGTCCGCTGCTACGGATCGCTGGTGGTGAACGTGAGCCCGCCACAGGTGAGCATAGATAGTTCGATGATGCATACAATGCTTCAATCTCAATAGTTCCACCAGCGTGTATAACCGTGTCCAGCTTTTCCTCATTGCCACAACCATCGACAGAAGCGCAACAACTTCCCATTCTCGAACTGACAATGCCACAATTCTTCTCCTCACATAGAACCTACCAATGACCACCCGATGATTTGCTGCATCCCGCACCGCCCGGAATCTTCCTCCGCGAGCTGTCAACGTCCAGAAGTGGTCCCGAAGTATGTCGAGCAAGAACGGGATCCTCCGTGAGCCGCCGCAGAAGCAATTTAGCTCTTGCACCCACGCTTGTTGCAGTTGGCTGGAGGGTTCAACCATCGACCCAGGTCCCAGATAGCAGCGCGAAAGATGAAGATGTTCCCATAAGAGGCTATTGAGTGGATGGCGCGAGTGTACTGGTTGACGTGGAGTRGGTGGATGGTTGTGAGCCTGTGGCCAGTTCTGATGCCTAAGAGATGGGGTAAGAGGTCAGCAATGTCTTGGACAAGTGTCGCGTGGGATGGGCCCAGAGTAGATTTAGAATCATCTCGAGAAAGCCCCGGAACATTTTTGCTGCTCGACTTGCTTGCCTGCTGCGATTCMGAATGTTTCAGTCAGGATCTTGTTAAGAACCTCACCCGAGAGCGCTGCGATGTGTTGCGAGAGAGTAATGACGGCCATTGTGCTTGTTCATCAGCCTGCTGGATGTGCGACCGTCTTGATGTTTGGAAATGTGTTGTGAGCGAGGAGGTTGTGGAGCCGGGAAATTGTTGGAGCCGAAGCGCACTGGTAAATTCCTCAAGCTGAATGAAAACCATGATCTACATACTCTCTCTGCGCCACCTGACGAGCTACTCAACACACGCACACTTTGAGCTACCTGTATCACCTCTGCCGCCTTTCCCACCCTTTCGGCACGACAGCAGGCCAGCTTAGCGTCCACGAACCGCACAAAACAGCACATCACGTTCGAAATCGAGCTACAGAAATGGCCCAACCAGCATGTCCAGAGGGAAGACTTGAAGAATGCATCAAGATCATAGTCCGATATATGCAGACGCCAAATGCGCAGCATACCCTCCACCACCAAAGCTATATCCACAGACTTCAGCCCCAAATCGAAGCCCGTTTCAGTGAGCTCCAGGGTACGGCCAGCATACCTCCACAGCCCACTCAAAGTGGAATCTTCTTCGAAGCCATCATGGAGTACGACCGCATCTTCTTCAATGGCAAGCTCAGTGGAAACATCACCGTTGAATTCGGCCCACTTCGTCCTGATAGATTGGGAGAGACCCATGCCTTTCAAAACAAAATATTACGCCCTCGGATCATCATCGACGCACGCAAAATGCACACCGAGGAGGAGTTCCGTGCTACTGCGCTGCACGAAATGACACACGCATGCATTTATTTGCAGAACTGCTGGTGTACGGAGTGCGAAAGGACAACGTCAGACTTGTTTCAAACAGGCAGAACTTGGCATGGATGGCTTTGGCAGCGGGTTGCTCGCGAAGTGGAGACACTTGCTGAGAGGCTATGGGGGAAACCTATTGATATACTTAGGAAGGATGCTGCGATGATTGAGTTGCGGGAAGGTCATGATATCTCGGCGTTGAATTATCTTCGGCTGTCGTTTGGCCAGGTTAAAGGAACCGAAATTTACAATAGCTTGTGATCGAGGGGTAGGAAGCAATGCCGAAGACTGTCTCTCTAGAGCCAATTGTGCCATTGCTCATGTCTCACTGATTGTGATGTTCTACTAGTCAGACGCGTGAGAAACCACATTAGAGAGATTGCAGTCGAACTTGTATGCACCAAAATTCAGGCGGAAAACAAGCCATGTTGAGGGTGTTTCTAGCAATCGCATTGCTGAAATTGCCTGGATTCGCTAACATCCATCGTTCATGATTGAATGTTTCCCTATTCATCCCTCACACATACATCGAGACACCGTTACTGAGCAGCATACCATCAGCTTGTTCTAGCGATACAGATACGGAGCAGCAACAGAGAAATGCTAGCATATTTCGATTGCAACGGACATTGAACGTAAGTTGGAAGTGGTGTGAATGTTGATAGCCCTACCACAACGTAGTATCCACATCGAGATACACTTCTACGCCCATGCTGGGCGAGTAGAAAAGCCGTGTCTCAGGTTGATCTCTTATAGGTGTGTAAGAAGGCTACTACTGTCCAGTTCCCTGTATAGACATACTCCCGAATGAGATTGGAAGCAGCGAAGGAGGAACCGCAATGAGTCTCGATCGCAGGCGGCAATGATCGCTGCTTGTGCTGCGTGTTTACTGGCCTTTCCGCCGCRGAGTCGTTTTATGTTGAGCCTGACTTCTACGCCAGTTTTGACCCAGTGGGAGAGTCATGCTTATGGTCTCGTGTTGCTGCACTGCAACTCTGACATTGTGCCGTCTGCTGTGTAAACTTGCTGAATGAACCGACGAGGAGTAGCAGCGGAGATACCGCTAGAAATACATGTTGAATGTCAGCACAGGCAGCAAACATCCCATCGCAAGGACCTAATTGTTCCTTCAGAAGCAAACGTTCGTGCTGAGACTTTGATCAGCATCTTGTTGCAAAAGCGCCTTGACAGCAGGAGTTGTTGTGGCTCGACGTAGATTTGGCGAGACGATGTCGGCATACTCTACGCTGTCGTAATATATGAGCACTTTGCATCGGAAGCAATGCTGGAGTGACCGTGTCCGAAGCCAAAGATATTGACATTGACACATCCGACGGGCTCCTCGGTGGTAAGCCAAGGGTCGCTTTCGCAAACGGCGAGGACGAGGAGGAAGAAGGCGAAGACGAGTGGAGCGGCGAGAGCGACGGCGAATACCAGGTGGAGAAGGGTTCTCGACCACAAGCCAGTGCGAGGTCAGATTCGCTCTCGCATCAAGTAGCTCGGCTACGACGATGAGACAGCCGAGACGTGGGAGCCAAAAGAGAACCTGTACGCCTTCCGTTGCGATACCATGGGCGAGCAATGCTAACATATGAACAGTACAGCCTAGTGGCAAGTCATCCGCCCAAAAGGCCGCCCGGTCAGCAGCAAAAAGCAAAGGCAAGCGAGCTGCCTCGAGCGGAGACGACTCACCGGTGTCCACTAAGAGAGACAGAGTGCGCAAACCAGAAGGCGCCATCAATCGCAACAACTTGGCACCGTCGATCGGCTCCAACCCAACCGAGGCGATGGTGGGTTGCGTTGTAGTGTAGGCGCCGTAGCAACCGGAGATCATGGCGCTCGGGTTTTTGCGTAGTGGTATGCTACTTAGAGAAGTTCAAGATCTCGTCGAACAATGCCTGGCCTATGTTCGACGTTCAGAGAGCTTTTAGAATCAGCGTAGCAGTCAGAAGGCCAGAAGAGAGAGTGGGCTTTGTTGTTTTAGGCGGCTACTGTCGCCGTCCCAGCTTGGGTGATGGAGCCCTCCAGACCGTCTGGAGCGTTCGAGGAGGCTGTGGGATTGTGCGATGGGTAGAACGGAGCCGCAGAGTCCCGGGAAATGCTCGAGCTCAGTGTGACTCCAGGCACCGAAGGAGCAACCCCTGAACATACTTACACTACATGTCAGACGGCCATACTGTATTGAAGTGTCCAGCAGCCACAGTTGATTCGGTAGGTAGCGACATAGACATAGGTGGATGAGGGRGATTGCCCCTTGGCCGGCTGGGGCATATGAGCCAGGAGATGGGCAATAAGTCGGTCAGAGAACCGTGGACTCGAGTGAGAATGTCCGTCCCAAGCACTACCAGGCGACACACCAGAGAGGGAAGCACGAGTTGGCTGTTTGAATCTTCCAGGATGAGTGAACCTCTCGCCAGCACGTCTGACATGCGAACCATGGCCAAAGTTTCCTGTAAAGACAGCATAGCGGCAGCTGTCTGGCCGAGTGTGAAGCCGAAGTGCTTAGATCCGATCTGCTTGGCTTGGTCGATCGGGATTGTAGTAATGACAGGCAACACGTTGTTGAGGGCTGGTATCTAGAACAGATGCTTCGGTATCCGGATATGGACACAGAGAACTTCGCCGTCTGTGACGCAAAGTGTTAGCGTGGGTTGTTCAAACTCTCGACCAAGAAAACAGGGAACTTACGGACGGCGCCATCGAGCTTGAAGATCTGCTCGTGCCAGATGGAGGCCGCAAACTTACGCGCCCACTCGACTCCTTGGCCCTGATGCATCTTTCCTGCATGGCTTATCCCAAAAAGTTTCTCATACAAGCGTGCCATCGAGTTTTACACCTTGCTCAAGCTCTTTTGGCTAGTAAACTTCGGCTTTCATCCTCCTAAAGCAAACCTCGCCTCGTCAAAGATGTTGTAGCCAAGGATGTATCTTGAAGATTCATTCTTCTCCGACCATCGGGTGGCGTGCTGTGAAGCAGTGGTGCAGATGTTGAACTTCCCCCCGCATCTTGTCCATGTACGGGCAGAATCGACTCTGTCCTGTAAAGTATCTCGGCCTCACGAAGACTTACGCCTGCAAGGCGATGAATGAATACTTCAGCGACATGCTTGGTGGTGTACTCTTCGTTTCTGTAGCTCATCATGCCGGTCGTTTGTGGAGAGAAGTAACGTTGGCCGATGAACGGGTTCATTGCGAAGAACTTGCGAGTACCTGTCGAGTGTTAACGGGCATAGTGCCGCACGGGAATTTCAAATACTTACTGACGTAGTCTACTACCAGATAGTTGGGAACATAGGATGCGCAGCACACTAGGTCGTCAACGCTCGCGTAGTTTACATATCTTGCGGCCAGGGAAGTATCATAGAAACTCTTTCTGAATGTACCCAGACTCTCTTGGTGGATCGTGAATCGTGCGGAACAAGTTGGTCATCAGCGCCTGTTCTTGGAATGCAGTGTTATGCTTATCGTCGCAAATTCGACGGTGATTGGTGGTCTTGGTCGCCATTCATTCGGAGGAGTCTGCAGGAGCTGCGCATATGTCACATTAGACCCAGCAGCGAGTTTCACGGCTATTCTCGAGCGTTCTAGAGGCGCATCCACACCATCGCGGAAGGCCAGAGATCGGAACAGCAAAGGGTATCGGATGAAACAAAGGTGTTCGGTCTTTTCTTCTCCATTTTTGGCGTTGGACGACGAGGTGAAGGAGGGCTCGTGTATCAGCTGGTGGTATGCTCGATTCGGTGGAAGGTATGATGCCTGGAGAGGGCAGAGGCCTGACTGAATCCGGCTCCCAACACCATCGGAATTCATTGTCGTGGAGAAAGATGTGTTGCGTAGCATGTTGGTGCGCCGCATACGCTGGATGATTTCGATGTGGTTGAAGAGGAATTTATCTCGGCAAGTCGATCCGTTGCTGTATTGGAATTGAAGAGCGAGGGAAAGCTGTAAGGCATCGTCTGGGTCGAGTTCCCTCAGGACCATGTCGCACAGGTCCGGGATGAGGTCACCAAGCCAGAATGCCACTGCGTATGACAATTCGTGTGGCGAGCGGTGCGCGGAGGTAGACGGCCTGGTCGGATGGAAGCAATTTGAGTGTTGGGACGGCCTGTGGTTTCGTGTTTATAAGATATAGATGTGGCTGGATGGCACCTGGATGAAGGTGAAGGTGGTGTCGATCCTGACCTGACGCTAGATTGAAGGTGCAGATCATCGTGGTCACTGGAGAATCAAACCCCAAGATGCATGGATGCAGCAGGCAGTATGAAATACGTATGATTGTTACGACTTCATCTTCATATGACGGATGCCTCAGGCATGAGTGCATGCTGAGTCATCCTTGAACATCTTTAACTTCATTCTCAAAGCTTAGACTTAGACTCTCCGTACAACTACGTGTCTATCCTTTATATTAGTCCCTTTTTATCTACGCTCCGTAACAGTTAGTTATACCAAACATCTCTGTTTATAGCGAGGAAGCAATTTACTTCTTCGATTTACGGTCTCCGACCGCTCTTCACGGTCGCAATCCAAAAAGAACTGATGTCCTCTTCTCTGGTTCTGGAGCGCAGGACTGGCTCACGTCAGGATTCCTAGTATGAGAGCATGCGGTGTCTATACGACTTACGAACATGATCTGGAGACTCACATTCCTTCTTTGGACATCACGTCGCCAAAGGACTTGTGTATCCTCTAGGTGCGCTTTCCCTGCTTACACGTCGACTTGAAGCACCATCATCGCCACACACCACGCTGTTTGTGCGGATCAAACAAAAGCAAAGGAGCCCACGAAACTCTTTTAGGCCCACGCCTGGAGAGTGGAGCCAAGTGATGAGGACACGGAAAGCGCATATAATCAAATGTAACTGTCTGCTGTTCATCCCAGGTTCTCTATTCCTACATCAGAATTGCTGCTACACACACCTTGACATCACTTCTACCAAGTAAGCGAGTAGTAAAGGCTGTGTTGTGATCCTTCACAGCAAGCTAGTGTCGGGATATAAATCAAGTTCCTCGAGCAAAGAGACAGGTCGCGAATCTCAGCCTGAGAGAGAGAGAGCAAGAAGCGGAATGGATTTTCCAGTGGCGACATCTACGCCAGCCGGGCTGGAACTGACCACCGGCATGATGAGAGAAGACTACAGAAGATAGTTCAACTGTATTGGATAATGTTGGCCTGTAGTTCTATCTGAGCTCACTCGATCGCGTTCAGTCAATTCATTCATCGCTTTTCGGGAGTGCAAAGGAAATGAAAACATGCTCTCCGAAGTTGGGACAAGCCAAGAAAAAAAAAAACCAACGCTTTTGTGGGAAATTGGGCAGAAGAACGCGCCAGTTAGTGCCAGTCATCCTCCGATTGAGGCGAACTGGTCAAGTGAGGATGGAAGGCTGCTTGCGCAGTGTGGAGTATCACACTCCGTTGAGATGCTGCGCCATATCATCATACTCGTCAAGATCCATCGGGTCGTCAAACGCCACCTGATAGCCATCGGCTCCAAGATTCGCTCCAGAAGCGTTGAGGCCATTGGTGTTGATGGCGGAAGACAGAATAGTGCTGTTTCCGAAGACGGCCGTCGACAAGTTCGCTCCAATGGTCGTCGTGGCGTCTTGCGGCAGAGGAAATTGAGTGGATGTGAAAAAGGAGCCCTGACTCGTAGAGGGAGTAAAGTCCAAAACAAGTGGCTCCAGTTGAGAGGACTCAGTCGCGGGACATTCAGGGTAGCTCGCCAGAAGAATAGGCATTGGGGCCGTCCGAGCCGCAACCTCATACCAAATCGCAGAAGGGTATGCCTCATGATTGAAGCCAGCCGCGATGGCTGCCATGCTGGGTGTCCAAGCATATGGCTCGTCCCTGGGAATGTTCTGTCGAAACATCCAATACCTCAATGGCACGTGTGTGGGTGGCGGCCCGAAGATTCTTGATGGAAGCTCGTCCCCGAGGACAGCAAGGCTGGCGATCAAAAATACCATATCATTGTCATCGATTTGGTCGATAATGATTTTGACCGCTCTTCTCACCACAGCCACGAACGGAATGTCGACGGAAGTGTTCTGCAAAGATAGCATCGCACACGCCATCTGAGACAAGGTGCAGCCGAAGTAGTCGTAAACCACCCGGTTGGCGTCCGGTAAGGAGATGATGGGCATCGTTGGATCGAAAAGGTCCGCTGGCAGCTTGAGATGTACAATCAGGACGTCGACGACTGCGTTCAATAGTCAGTTTGTGCTTGCACTCATATGAAACTCATGGATCCAACTTACGCATTTTTTCGGTCTCCTTGAACAGCTGCTCATGCCAGAAGTGGGTAGCAAACTTGCGGATGTATACATCCTCTCCCAGCAAGATCTTGTTCGGATACTGCCCGGGCAACTTCTCGTAGTAAGAAGCCATGCACTTGTAGATCTCGATCACACGCTCAGCTCCAGACAGGTCCACTCGGAGCCAGAAGATACATCGCAAACTCAAGTCAGGTTGGATGTTGTGATAAAACTGCCCTTGTGGAGAGCTCTGCTGGGCTCCTTGGGTGTACCATTGAGTCGCGAGAGTTGCAGCGGTACTGCAAATGTTGAACTTATCAGCCGCCTCTTGTCCTCCATAGCCTACACCGTCAAGTGGCAAGGGCATCGGTCGATCGCGAAGCACGGCGAAAGTGACTCCCGCGAAGCACTGAGCAAAGATTTCGGTGAAGTCTTTGCTAATCCATTGAAAGCCCACCCAATCTTGAGTCGTGAACTGCTTGACCCAGGCAGTGTCAAGGTGAACTCTGCGGTTGATTCGTTGAACTTCCCCCAACACTCCCGAGATGACCACCAATGATATTAGGTCGCCATAGAGGTGACCCGTAAGGATGTGATTGATCGAGAGGCGCTTATCGCCACACGGGCCACAGTGTACAACGCCGAATACTTTATCGTATGCAACTCCGGGCCCCGTTTTTACAGTATGCACGAGGCAATTCCGGCAGGTACGTGGCAAGAAGAGGGGATCCTTGAACAGTTTGTAGATAACTTCCCCGAGTCGGTCTGCTTGAGCTTTCATCCTTGTTCTCTCATCACGAATGCGCTGGCTCTCAAATCCCACTCGCTCGCGTTCGCTTGTTGCCTGGTTGATCAGTTGCACGTATGTATCAGAGTTGTCTTCCCTCAAGCCCAGCCTCTCCTTCGATTCGCTCAACGGTGCATCTCGATCATTCCGGAAAGCATTAGATTTGAACAGCAAACCATCCCGAAGTGCAGCCAGATGCTCTTGCTTCTCGATGCGGACCAAGTCGCGAGGCTGTGTGGGATCCTTCAAGAGTTCCGCGTAGGTCCTGTCTTGAGGTAGACTCGAAGTAGGGAGAGGCTTGAGCTTGCGTGGGTTACGAGAGTTGCGCACATCTGAACGCAGTTTGTCGCAAAATTTGGTGTTGTTGATGATGTTGTCTTGTTGGTCCCTAGTGACGTTGATCCAGTCGATGGGGAAAGTGCGAGACGCCTGGTGAAGGTGTGCAATGTCGCAAAGGTCGAGGTAGCGAAAGATTAGATCATGCAGCTCGCTTGGCAAGCCAGAAAGATGGTCTCTTGGCGGAGAGGGCGTCAAGAGTATTGGTGGAGGTATTGTCCCAAACGTTGACGTAGACATCGGTGCGGACATTGGCGCGGAAATGTCGTGATGATGAGGTTGTAGGTCGAGAAATTCAACAGATTAAATGTAGATTATATAGGAAGTGTCGGTCAGGCGCGCTCGGAAATCTTCCTCCACACTAACGTCGAAGCAGCCAGTAAAACTGTGGGGAGAGTGGAGAGGAACAGTGAATATGTGTAGATTTAGGGCTGTGTAACCTCAAGCACGGGACAGATAGACATTCACTAGATGTAATGATAATCAAGAAGCCGGTTTCTGTCAATTCGGACATTATGGTAGACAGTCGAGAGATGGCTAGATAGAGCCTTTTCCGACAACACTTTCACCTGTTCTCTCGTGCTTATTATCTTCACATTTGAATACCGCACGAGAATTCTTCGCTTAGGAGTCGCGTCGTGTGATTTTCGAAGACGCGTCGAGTGCTTCCTCCGCATGTCGGTCGCTACGGCTATATCGTAGCCAGAACCATTTTATACCACGGTATGTACGCCGCCAGCCTCTTTATCAGCCGCTTAGGTTGAGAAGAGGGCTTTGAAGACAAATCGCAAACTTCTTTTCCCTACTCCTAATATGCCCCTAAAGTGATCACAGCTGCCGCATCTCTAGCCCTGCTCTTTAATGAGCAATATTTACTCACCTTCACGTAGTCTCACACGGCGCACCCTCTGGTATTAAGCCGGTATATGGAGCAATCTCGCGAACGCGGTTAGAGACGCGACTTTACTATAGTCTAGGGTCGCGGCTATGTATAAGCGGGGAGAAGACGCCCGGCGAGCTTCTGTTAATTCGTCAATTGTTCCTAATACATAAAGAGTAGTCCTAACTATCGCTTGCTATTGTATAGGGGTATATGACTTCGTCGCGGCTACTCATCCCTACTTCCTATCCACGATATCCTTGGCATAAGATACTACCAAGCTCAGGGCACGGGTAAGGGAGTAACGTGAACCTAGAGTAGGGAGCTTGCTATAGAGGTGATTATAGTCGCAAACCACCCTAAGATCTTCGTGAAAACAGATGAAGTTAGCGCTGTCCCTGCTTTCCTACGCCTGTTGCTAATATAGCCCCGAAAAGGGACCTGTCCGCCGCTTTCTCAGCCACGTACCTTACACGTGTCTCACTCTGTACTTCTTACCCCTCGCTTTTAATCAAGCGTGGAGACAATGCTTGGTGTTAGCAAGGGGCATGTACTTTACGGCGCTGCCTCGTTCAGGGGTCGAAAGATGCGTTCTAGTCGCCTTAGCGACATTCACTACGGAGAGGTGGGGAGCTGCGAGGTGCTAAAGGTCTGCTAAGTATGTCTACTCAGATTGCAACCTGTTTGAAAGCTCTTAACGAGCGGTTCCCTTGTCCCTTGCTTTAGGAAAGGGGAGATGAAGGGACGTGTTCATGTGGCCG
Organism: Ramularia collo-cygni; assembly: GCF_900074925.1. NCBI lineage: Eukaryota > Fungi > Ascomycota > Dothideomycetes > Mycosphaerellales > Mycosphaerellaceae > Ramularia > Ramularia collo-cygni. The sequence continues at coordinate 237,149 of NW_019716267.1, read as the reverse complement.
TGGCTTTCCCATGTCGATCGCAGCTTGCCAGTGATTTTGAACGATTAAAGGCTGTCCAAAACCGATATCAGCCTCTGCTTTCCTTGACTCTCCGTGTAAAATCTCAAGGATACCGTCGTGTTCGTCGCGTCGAAAAGTCAGGGGCAGTCTCCTAGTACCGTTCGACGAGTAGATGCTTACTCTTCTGACATTCCTGAATATCCTCAGCTTCTGCATTCAAGCATGTGGTACAAGGGTGTCCTTTTTGATTCCTTGAACAGAGCTGCCTAAAATATCCCGGCGGTATGTCGAGCTAGCGACGCGTCGTAGTATCCATTGCGCTTTCCTCCTTTTCTCGTGTCGTCCGTCAGTTCGAGGAGACTTGGAAATGACTACCTTGCTGCTGCCAGCTTTGGAAAGCGCGTGAAGGCCATGTCGCAGGACGAATCGTGTCGGCGACGCGTCGTGCGGCGGAAGCGGCCATCCCCTTTTTCTCCTGCTAGCAGTTTTCCGCAATCGTGAGGATCTGGAGGGCCCTAATTTTTCCGCGGGATATCGAAGGAGAGCGGGAGGAGTGGCGAAATGGTGGCACGCTTGCTGTTCAACTCCATATTAGCATTGTACGGTGCGAAAGGAAACGTTCGCGAGAGACGTAGGGGATGGAAGTAGCGTGGCCAAAGCAAAGATGGGTGATGGAGTCCCCGCTCTCACTTGTGGCCAAGCTACTCGTGCGGTACTCGTCGGGGGAAGTTAAGTAATGGATGTTCTCACAGGAGCTTGCTGCCTTCGGCCCTCTTCAACCAGATGAGATCACCACGATCTGTCAGAATTCTTTAACAGGAAGGGGAGGGGATGCTCTATGGCCGCTACGGTTGTGCTAGAGGCAGTTGTCGGAGTCAGGGATGCTCAAGTAGTACGACTATGTTTGCTGATCAAACACGTAGAAGACTTCGTGAAGTCAGAGACGCGTTTTATGGCTTTACCGGAGCAAAAGACCCATGGTGATCGGAAAAGTGCTCTCGACGTCCCGCTGTACATAGGTGTATGACCATTCTTTGCCCTTTATGTTCTGATCGCTACGAATAGGGACGTTGCAGCAGTTGGTATCGTACGAGCATGCTCGACCCTCGCCTCTGAGCCGATAGAAGGGCAAGTCTAGATATACGTCCTTCCATGTGCTTGTATATCCTCTCTTCCGCCGTGCTCGGTGGAGAAGTTGCTTACGGCGCCTCGTCTCCTTTACGAATGTATGTTTTGCTTCCTCCTTCCGTTCCTTACAACCGTATGTCGGTCTCCGTCAGCCTATGTCTCTATGTAGACAGCAGATATCACGACGCGGCTCATTGCAAAGCTCGCTAAAGCTGTAGACGCGTCTTTCGATGGTTTCGTATGTTCCTCATCCTTTCCCGATTGCCAATGTATTCACGACGCGGAGGTCTATTCGGTTAGGTAGTCGGCGCTCCGGTTGGTATCGTCGCGACCATGGAAAGAGGTACGTTCGTTATGGTAATTGCTTAGCAGGCTCGGTGCTCGAAAGACTGTCTAGAGATCTCCTACCGCCGATATTAGAGACGCGTCTCGTCGACATGCGGCCATCACGTGCACTGTGGCCAGCGCCGCGTAGAGTCTCATACTCCCGGTGCGTAACCATAAACGAGAGATGCTGTCCTTATGTCGTTGTCGTAGATCGTTGTAATTTACTTTGCTACGGCACGAGGCGCGTTCGTTGTTCGATGATTCAGGACTACGGAGGTTTGCTAAAACTGAGCATACACGCCTTAAGGCTGTACTGTGTCTGGCGCTATAGGCAGCGGTCTAATCGCCCTTCTTCCTCCAATTACTTCATATGCAGCATGCTCGCTACGTTCGAATTGTCATTACCTAGTTCATGTAGCCGCTGTAGGCCTCCACACGGCGCTGCTACTCTACGTCCCTCGAAAACAGAAGAGATGTGCTCAAACTAAGCGGGCTGGTATCCTCTGGCTCTTCCATCGCCAACAGTACTTTAATCGCTCTTGTGCTTTTGATCGCTTTGGGTACAGCATAGGCGCTTCCCTTACCATGTTCCCCCGTTACACTTAGCGGTGTGTCTTTGCTCTTGTAGTGCGGCCATATTCCATCCTCCAGCATTGCCGACGCTCAGCAAGCTTCTACGCCTCTTGCAAAGCTGAGGCCGGCTCTTTCACCATCAACAATGGTCCGTTCCCTCTCGTGGTTTGGTTGGGCTTGAATAGAGGAGGCGAAGTCGTCTTCAATGTCTCGTGGTTTCGTTTTGAGCTACGTGCATGGTGTTGTGGTGCGAGCATGTTCGATTCTGCAACATTGCCCGATGCTCAGCGAGCTTCCGCGCTTCTCAAAAGATTGAGGCCAGCTCCTTCGCCAAAGATGGCKAACCGTTCACTCTTGTCTTCTTCTGGAGTTGAAATATAGGATAGGCGCTTCATTCTCAATGCCGCATTGTATCTTTTGGGCTCGTGTGCATGGTGTTGCTGTACAGCCATTTTCCGTCCTCCAACCTTACCGATGCTCAGCAAGCTTACACCCTGCTCTTGGGAATGAGGCCACCTCCTGCGCCATGAATAATGGTCCGTTCGCTCTCCTCGCTTCGTTGTATTTGAATACAGGACAGGCGCGTCATTCTCGATGTCTCGTAGTATCGTTCGGAGTTGTGTGGATGAGGTTGTATTGCGGCTATGGTGGATGCTCCGCCTCCGCCCATTTCGACACTTAGCAAGCCGCTGCGCTTCTCGCCCAAATGAGCCGTCTCTTATGCCATGGAACATTGTCCATTCGCCCTCATTGCTTCGATGTGTTTTATTACATGACCGGCGCTTCGTTCTCGATGTCTTCTAGCATTGTTCGGAGTTGCGTGGATGGTATTACGGTGTTGCTGGATCTGGCGCTCCAACTCCGCCGACTTCGACGATCAGCAAGTCTCCACGTTGCTTGCACAAATAGAACCGGCTCGTACGCTATGGAACATCGTCCGTTCGCTCTCGTTGCTTTGATATGTTTGAATACATGATCTGCGCTTCATTCCCAATGTCTTCTCGCCTTGTTTGGAGTTCTATGTATGGTGTTGCGTTGTCGCTGGATCTGCCGCTTCAAATCCACTAGCCCTTAAAACAGCGCTGCATCTACCACCATCCACCACCTTACATCTCAACAACCACTCGGTGGAATCACTCAAAATTTGCAGGGGGCTGTTGCATCAAGATGTTGTGATGTTTTGCATACTCATATTGTCCATATGTTGCCAGGGGAAGAAGTCATCTCTCGCCAGCTCAAATCTCCCAAAGGAGTTTCCACGGCTCTTAAAGCTCGAAGTGTACTTATTTCCCGCAGATTCCAGCATTCTCGCCGAAAACCTTGGAGTCCTTAGGATCTTGGTTTAGCGGTACCGCTTCAGAACATTGGCTAACTTATTCGTGTGTCTAGGAAAGAAACCCTCGGGGAGGTTTCACTGCGCTGCGGCGTTGATCTTTTGCTCTTCCAGCGTTCATTTTGCCTGCTCATACTATTGGGAGTTGGCATTGGCAACAAGCTATATCTTTTGATTCCCCGATCGTCCAAAAGCAGTCAGGTCGCGGGTTCGAGACCCCAACATAACCCTGTTCGAGCCCCAACTTGACAGGCTCCACCCTAAGTCCCACCTTTTACTCACCCACCATTCAGCATTTTACTACCCAGACAACTCCGATGAATCAAACCATCATGCACTTCCTCAACAGCTACTCGAATCAAGCGCTGCGCACGTTGACATCGCCGTAGCAGCTCATTTTGAACATGAGAGAACTCTCTATGCACCCCAATACGCGTTATGGCATTTGGCTGGCTTCTGCACATTGCACCTTCACCGGTGGGGACGCGTTCAGCTCTTCGACGTATCCCCGTCGACAGTGCGCAATCACTGACTCCATCATCGCTACCTACCCGACGCAGCATCCATTCACGAATCACACAGGCATTAACATGCACCCACCAGCAGACGGAAGCATCGCGTTCTTCCATCCTTCTTAGCACGACGACGACCAGAAAAGAGCTGATCCCGTGGTCAACATCCTCCATATCGAAGAGCATGGCTCAAGGAACCTCATTAACTCCAGCCACACCGCCAATCGCGACCAACACTCTCGGTCTCGCAAAGCTTGACTCGATCAATTCTGCTGCAGAAGCGCAGTCCGAACAGGATCGGTCATGCGAAGAGCTGGATTGACGAGGTGGAGCATGAGAACAATAACAGGTTTCGTCCTGCGACGAGACTAAACAATACAGAATAGCTGGTGCAGTGCGCACGACGTGTCAAGGCTGCATGTCCGCTGCTACAAACCATCTTCGAATGAGCAAGAGGACTGTTCAAGCGCTTGAGGATCCATGGGACATTGCGTATGCATGTCACTGAGTTTGGAGTTCACCAGCAGCCAGAATCAGTTACAGTGGAAATGAGATGCATGGCAGTGAGATAAAAGGCAAGGAGATTCACGGCAAAGGTATGCACCGCAAGGAGATGGACGGCAACGAGATACGAGGCAACGAGATGCAGGGCAACGGGATACACGGCGAGGAGACACGGCAAGAATAGGTGCGGCAAAGAGTTGCAAGGCAGTGAAGCTTCTCTGCCTTCTAACGCAACATCCAGTCTTCTCTGCTACGATCACTCGCCAAGCTGTCTCTGCTTCGCGTCTCCGATAACCCCAAATGCTTCATGCACTATGAACTGCCGGTTCCCTTTCTGGCTTCATTGCCCTCGACTTCCCTTGCGGCTTCTTCACCTCTGTCTGCCGCTTTCCAGCAGCAAACGGCCGCGCCGGACAAGGCGACAATTTCTTTTGTAGCAGACAGTCACCAGCCAGATACTCGCAATCCTCCCCCAACAGATTCCTGCCTCAACACATTCGATCTATCGAACCGTTATAATGAACCCGAACGGTTCACCGAACGGCCCGTCCACGTTTACCGTGGAGAATGACATCGCCGGCATCAAGCGGAGCATCGAAATCCTCAACACGCAAGAAACTGAGCAGTAAGCTGAGAAACAAAAGACGCTTCAGGAAACCGACGATAAGCTTCTGAATCATGACGTGAAGCCCGTAGAAAGCTTGCTGAGACTCAAGAAGACGAAGCTGGAAAAAGTTTTGGACAAGCAACGAGATCCGGGTCACGCGCTTGTACCTGTAGGTACACATGAGAAAGAGTCGTTTGTGCAGATGCTGAGTTCTTATGGTAGTTCTTCATCACCCCCCTGGGGATAACATGATCTAGATTCTCCTCTTGCTGTCGCTTCTCTCTTGTTGCCGCTTTCTCTCCTGCCTCAGCTCCTCCTTATCTCACCGCCACAGGCTCCAGGCTTCGTCGCCAGTTTGTACACCACGGCTGTGTGGATCACGATGTCCTCATGCGAACCAAGTCATACACCAGGTTCTCGCCATGTCCAAGATTGAGGCCCGCAGGGCCTGTTGCTAATCGAGCAGGAGACTAGCTATGCGCTGTACCTGCAAACTACTCTCCCAATACGCCGCCGTTTCCTCCGCAGACCCTCCGACCGCAACGCAGGCGGAGTCCCTGTTTAATTTGGCTCCAAGGCCGAACCTACGTCAGTAGTGAAGTCAGGAAAGCGCCGTCGTGAGTCCTCCTCGGCTCCTCGCCGCGACCTCCTTCGGGATCAAATCGCGCAGCTCTCAACGAAGACCTCGACAAGCTTTCCCCTGGACGGCTGTATGCCAAGGCTGCTATGCCTGTGCCAGCACCAATTCTTCTCGCTGCCGGCACACCGGACACTAGGAATCGAGTTGCGTTCCGGGGGGAGTCCGTCAGCACTTCGTCGTCCGATGGTCCTAGCAGCAACGATGGCGAAACGCCTACGAAGCGCAGCAGGAAGACTGTTGTCGTCAAATACAAGAGGACGAACCATTGCCGGGGAACACCTGCTCGTGGTAAGGCCGCCAAACTCAAGAAGCGCCGCCAATCCGTTCCCTTTTGCATCCGCTAGCCGTAAGGACCTCGCGGGGGCATACCTTCCGTCATCTGAAGATGACGACGCCATAGACACCCGTGGTGATGGCTCACCCGAACCTCGCGAGGTTGAGTCGAATGCCTCGTCGTATGCCGATGGGATCACAGACTTGGACAACATCAATTGGTCCGCGAAATCTTCCCGGCGTAAGAGTCGCAATAACAAGGGCCGTAAAGCCAAGAAGAGCAAGGAGGATGATTGCGGTGCGCTCACGGAGGTAGAAGAGAAGGAGCACGGCGCCAACCTAGCAAGCGGAGAGAGAGCAGCATGTCCAAGATCTCTCCGCTCGAGCGGCTTGTCGACTGGCTTTTCGGCATGAGCCACTGGCTCCTAAGGCTGAAGAGGACGCGGTCTGTATCACCTCAGAGGAATAAGAGAGCGTGGTCGATCGGCGCGTCTCTCCATTCCATCGTCCCGTCGGTCCCCGAGCCGGCTTAGTCTAAGAAGAGCTTCCTCATAGTTGACGCAATTGACTGTCCAGAGGGTCGGGTCGTGAAGTCAGACAAGCAACCGGCAACTCTCAGGACATATTCACTACGGTGTATTTGCAAAGGAGGTATGTAGCAATCGATGTGAAGGTTTTCAAACAGCTGTCATTAAACCATGTCGTGACGCTCCTGTCGGGCCTACGGGCCTCTGGTGCGATAGAATCTTGACCCGCCTCTGTGGAAATGTCTCGCAAGCCCAAGAGTGCTCGAACTAGACAGACAGTACAGCAATGCCGAGTGAAATCTGACCTCGCATCTTCGGCACAGGCTTGTCTTGGCAAGGCTACTCAACTCAACTTCTACTTAAGGAGCCGGATCTCTTCGATCATGTGCTTCAAGTCTAACGGAAGGAATCGTGACTTATATTGATGAGATCCGATGAGAGCGTGTCTCATCAAGGTGCCCAGTATCGCATATTTCTCCCTGAACATCACACTACGGGACCAGGAGAGTGAGGCGGCTCGCAACGGCGAGTAAGTGTCAATGACGCCGCTGCATGATCCTCGCTCGGAGGCAGACGTGGCGATACTTATGCCATTCCGTGCCCGCATGACTACTAGTACCCACAGTTCGCAGGGTCCGGGGCCGCGTCTCCATGGCCCTTGTGTAGTGAGTACTTGCGGTACTCCTTAGCATCGGGTTCGCAGTGGGTGTCTGCTTGCTGACTTTCATTCTCAGCAAACCATGCTCCCTATCCGCCGATCGTAACATGGACGGTGTGGCCGCTCGACGTAGTTCGGTGGCTGGTGCTCCTCCGGCCAGTAGTCGGCCTTTGTCTCTGCAGCGTCGTCGTGTAGCGTTCCCTCCTCGTGACCTTATAGCCGAGCATCGCGCCAAGATCAACAAGGAACTGCCCCTTAAGAGTACGAAGCGTCATTAAGGAGGTCCGGCTAACGAGATTGCTTTGCTGACGAGCGCTATCCGTTCTTCCGGACTACGCAGGAGCGCGGGCAAGCATGTCTCCTTCAGCAAGAAGTCCGCACGGGGTCGCAAGGCCTTAAAGACGAAGGTCACCGCGGTCATTTCAACTGCGTCTTGGCTTCCTCATCCGCTCTCTGACTCTTGTTGAGTTTCCTAGAGCCTCGTTGCTCGTCTCTTGCGCGGGAGTTGGAATCAGAAGCCTCTGCTAACCCGCTGCTATGGAGTGCAATGTTTGTCTCCAGGCGGCTGCAAAGTGTGACGAGGGATGAGGGCGTTGCAGCAAGGCAATTGCCATACTCCTTTCTTGGAGACATTGCATCGAGGCAGATAAAGCCAAGCCAGGCTACTGCTCCTTGATGGCGAATTGTCTTCGAACATGGGAATCTTTCCCTGTTCGACATCGCGAAGCCGAGTTGGACGCTCTGGCCGCCCCGGCTTTTCTATTGTGCATCCGCTGACTGTGCCGATGATGGGTGCCTGACTTTTCTTCGATGCTGCGGAATGTCTTGATGACCAGTGCCGCTACTACTCTGGAGACTGTCGTGAGACGATCTGGGGAAAGGGACCTGGGGAGAGCGAGCTGGGAGAAGATGTTAAGAATCAGCCAGGATCTAAGCCTGAAGTCGAGCTTTCCAAAGTCAAATCTCGGGTGGCGGCCAAGAATCGCCTTTCCCGGTAATTTCTCGAGCATGATCAGCGTTCACACTTCATGTAATTGGATCTCAGTCGCATTGACTTTGGCGGAGGAAATGTGCCATGTCGAGCAGCTGTAGCCTTCGGGTTGGTAAAGGCAGGACAACGAGAGTACTTCTGKCAACTTTGGAACTTGGTGTTACGTGGCGAGGTATTTGCTTCAGCAAACGCCACTGCGACTGCATATCGCTGGCGAGGTTGGTGTTGTGCTCCTTTTCGGCCTCAGCCGCCTCTCAATTCTTTGCCTCCGCTCCATGAGCGCACCGCAACCGGACTCCTTACTCTTCTTGGCCTTGCGGTCCTTCTTCGTGCGACTCTTGTGCGACCTTATGCGCAATCGGCCTCTTCGTGACCCCTTTGCCGACTCTCCTGGCTTCGCTGGTCGCAGGGACCCGCAGGGAGACCGCCACGCCCTTTCCTTAGTTGAGGCCCGCAGACCTGCCGAGAAGGACGTTGGTGAGATCGCCATGGAGAGGTGTTGCGGAGCGGAGTGCCGTTGTTGACGAGCTCGCTCGAAGAAAGAGTTTTGCAAGCACCCCCAACTGGCATGAGATAGGTTCCGCAGGAGAGGCCAAAAACGTCGAATTTGAAGATCATTCTATCACTGGCATCCAAAAGTACTTTTTCGACACAGGAATGCAGCCATCTGTGCCGAAGCAGGGTTTGGGCTGAAAGACTTCCGAGAAATTGGATAAAAGTTCTTGCCAAATGTAGATGGAACTGCATCATGAAACCGTTTTGGCTTCTTCCGAGCGAACCGCTCTGTGCCGGGAATTGACCACCTGTTGATGTCCTTCAGCGCCGTCTCGTGTAACAAGACATGAGGGCTATCATATTATGGCCCTGCCGGCCTGAACAGTCTAAGATGTCGAACAGCGAAGCGCCGAGCTGGCTTTTTACAGGCCACTGGCGACAGGCCACTGGCGGATGCTGAAGGATGCATGGAAAGACATCTCCGCATATTTAGCAAGGCCGTTGGAGCTCTTCACGGACTGGAGGAGTATAGCTGAAATCGAGATTGGCGCGAAGTCTGCTTAATCCAGCCCGAGAAGGTGAGGCTGGTTGTAAGTGTCGGTTTGCCGAGCTGGTTGGAAACGATTTAGTACCGCTGTAGGGAAGGACGCCAGCAATTGCTCCATTCCGGTAGCCCCGGTCTATGCTAATGCTCGTAGAGCTTTGTAGAGCGTTAATTTAGATCGCCTTTGCTTATCCGGTGCCTCGCTTGACTTGGAATACCTAGACAAAGATGAGTTGCGTCAAAGACGCCACCCTAGTCGAAAGCTAGTTTGAGTGACCGGGAGGATGAGTGAATGTGTGCAAATCAGCGAATCTTCTCCGGCTCCAGTTCGATTGCGGTGCACCAACTGGACTGTCAAGACTCCCGGACTACAGCTTGCTGTCGCGTACTGCCTGGACTGTGAAGACTTACGGACCTCAGCTCTCTGCGGCACTGCGACAAGTACGGCGTGGAATGAACTTTCTAGCTAAGTGGTATGGTTAGAGTCACGACCCGGCGAAGGATGAAAGGCGTCCGCACTGAGATTTGGAGCGCGGAATGGTCGAGACAGTGAGCTGGCTCCCTTAGCCGGGACAATTTGCAGCGCATACAGCTTGAACACCGGGAAAAGCTTGCGGAAAATATGCAAAGACAGTCTGCCTGCGGGTGCGGAAGGGACGGTGCTTGAACCCGCTACCGAATGGTGCAGGCCTGCGGGCTCCACATGCAAACCCAACTACTGCAAAGTATCTGCTGAGGCCTGACTCTGACTTACAGTAGTTTCGAGCCTTGCAAAAGTGCAAGAATGCTTGGAGAAGACACGTCTGGGATTCTGCCGTGGAATAGGTCTGACCGAGGCGCACGAATTGTAGGATTACCAGATTGAGGTCCTTGTTGTCTTGCCTTTCATTTTCCTGGTGGAACTTTCGATCCGGCTGTGCTGGTAGTCTTGATTTGAAGTGTTCTCCTTCTCCAGCTTCTCTTCCCACCGCACGCGCCGGCACGGTGTATTCAAGGTGTATCCGCGTCAAAACATCTCCGCCGCCACTTCTTCTCCAGATCAAACGCAGGTGCTTGGCTAGTTCAGATTGATCCAACAAGGCCACTGCTTCGCCGCGTTTTCCCGTTGGTCAAGGTTCCGCTCCAGCTAACGAAAGCGTCCTGGTTGAGAAGTCAGAGTCTGAAAAGCGCTCTCCATCAAGCTGGCAAATGCCAGTAGATTCCTCCACTGTGCAACCTTAAGCTCGTCCACGTATTATCTCTGTCGGAGGTGGCATATTCGATTTTGCCTCTCTTTGCGTCCGCGAACGCAACTCATTGTCCCCATGAAATCTTTATCCTGGTCTTGTGGCGGTCTGTCTGACGAGAACACAAAAGCGAGGCCTGGTAGTATCCGGAGGAGGACTGTTCGAGTTGAGAAGGGACCAGGCGCTAAAGCAGCTTCCAGACTACGAACGGCGTCTCGACGAGCACTGACAATCTTGCCGGTTGTGGCGCGTGAGTTGCGGATGGGCTTGCAATGTCTAATCCTTCTAGCGACGAGATGCTCGTTAGGTCTGGTTGGAAGTCAGTCACAGATCTCTGGTGACCTTCATGGTCTGCTCCGGCGGCATGCCGTGGCAAGCGAGCTTCCATGCTAGGAAGCCCTTGGATAAAGGAGTAGGTAGGGGAGGAGGAGGATGAGGAGGAGGTGATCTTCTTGCGGCCTCTAGCAAGTTTCAAAGGGGAAGCGCTGGGGTTTGTCAGCTCCGAGAGTTGAGTAGAACTTGTTCCGTGAACGTGGATGGGTCAGAGTGGTCAGACTGGTTCGTCAACCTGTACACTTGAGCATTGGACACGAGCATGGAGCTCAACCAGAAGAAAGGAAGCAGATGAATGAGGCAGATGAATAGACGAATGAGCAGAGATGGTATTACTGCTACTCGTGGCAGGGGAGTGGAGTTCCGCAAAGCGTCCATGAATCCGATCTGCACACCCGCGATCCGTACCTAGTCCTCGGATGTGACCCTCCATCCCGCCCTCACCCGTACCGCACCGTCATCGGCGAGGCCTCTCTGCGTACAAACTGTACCTAACGCGCGAGCTGTAGCACGTCGTTAGCGCCGCGCCGCAAGCATAAATATCTTCGTTTCTGTCTCAATCTCTTTCTTCTGCATACGAAGTGTGAATCTGATTTTTTCAGATTCGCTTACAATGGGGTAACACCCATTGACCTTCTTATCAATTTTTGGAACCGGCTCTTTTGAGCACCGTGTCGCTGGTATTGCACTGCCTCCAGCTGACGCAACCTTTTCATCTGTCWCTTGCCTTGTGCAAGTTCCAGGAGAAGAGCTTCTTCTCCATCGTCGTCGTAGTCTTTCCTCTGTCGCCGTGACTGTCGTGGTCTTTGATGCTGGATGTTTGTGAAGTGTGCCTGTCTCTTAGGACGCGGTGTCCGACGTGACCGGACTTCTGTCGACCTGGCCGGTGTTCAGGCCTAGCATGTTCACGACACGGTAGCACAGTAGTAGCAGTTGCTCCATTCTCTGAACTCGCGTCCATTCCRATTGCTAATTATCACAGCTCCATTGATGCGGTGTCCACCTTCAAGAGCGGAGGAAGGCGAGAATGACACAGGCATTCGAGAATGGCCTCTTCTTCGGTCCTACAGCTCTCGAAAGACCATTGAGAGAGACCTGAGGCTCGCCACTGTATTGACGACGACTCCAGGAACTGCAGATTCACGATCACGGCCTCCATTCCACAGAGTCAGAGTCCACAGCCTTAGCGGCGGCACTCTACCACGAAACGGCAGCAACGCTCTACGGTCACCAGTCTCAGCCTCGCCCATCCTGACGCACAGAAGCTCAGCAACGGCGACAAAATCGTCAGAACATCCTTCGTGGACGAACGAAAACTTCGACGTGAGAAAAGGAGGGCAGCATCGCTCTTGCCAACACCGTCCTTGCCACAAACTTGAAGCTGAAAGCCGCAACATAGGGAGTGAAAAGCTGGAGGAAGATGTGGGACATTTCAAGACATCTCTCGGTGGGGGACAGAGCTGTGGAGCCGCACAAGATACTGTAGTTGGATTATGGAGTAATGATCGCTCCCATTGAAACTTCCCGCATCGGCGCAGAAACGCTTCCTTCTAGACCTGTGTATAGATTCGTAAAAGATCATTTCCCACCGCTTGGTGTATCCGTGCGGTTCTCTTTCGATCGTAGTATTCTCCCGCCCAGTATCTCGCTACCGGACCAATGAAAGATTGAGCACTGTCCACGCACTAGTGAAGCTGCTGCTTCGTTTTCCACTTTTCTCGAACCGCTTTCTGTTTTACAACAGCAACCATCACGCTGTCACAACCGCTCTCCCTCTCTCTCACCATCACCACCACCACCACAACAACAACAACAACAACACCATCACCATCACCATCACCATCATCAAGGAGATGGCCCTGTCGTGGAATCGGCGGCAGCTTCTGGCGGAGGTCGAGGAGCGTGGCGTGGAGATCGACTTTTGTATGTTCGCTCGCTCATTCTCACTTCATAAGGGCTGGATAGCTAACGCAGCATGAAATTCAGGCTACGAGCGGATCGGAGACCTCGAGCGCCAGGTCGAGGCGGTCACCGCCGAGCGTGACTTCTGTAAGCCTTCCTACCCGATCCCACTTCTMATAGCTCAGCTAGCTAACGTTATATGTACTACAGTCCGTCGTGCTTGGGAGGGGCTCCGGCGGCGGTTCGTCCGCTTGGCGGACGCTGCGTGGGCGTTGGCCGCTGTGCGTGTTTGGGGTCCGGCGGACGAGGAGCRCCTGCTCCTGCAGCACGTCCTGCAGGACGTGGACAACGACTAGCTCTCTGTCCTGCTTGCTGGTGGCTCCGGTGTTTGGGTGTGTGCGGTGTGTCTGGGCGGTGGCGGCGGTGGAGAGGGCCTTGGGCTCCGCGCAATGAGCGCACCATAGCCCAAAGGGCATAGTCGGCAATCGCTTTGTCGAACTTCGAACACATCAGGATTTATCAGATCTCACACTCACGTCTCAAAGTTCTCTGTTATGACGCTGGCAAGCTACCTGCTGCTCTGCTTACTATTGTATCTGTGTTCATAGAGAGTCGCTGTGCATTCGATAGGCGGTATTGCTGTCAGCTCGTATGCGTAGACATGAACAGGTATTTTATGGGACTTGAAAGTGTCGGGCTCTGGATTCGCAGTGTGGAAATTGAAACGGCTACGTAGTTCGCCAAGCATATACATTCCTTCAGTGCTCATTTCTCAACGTCCGAAGGATAGCATGCTACTATTGTCTAAACCATAGGTTCATTGTATATCAGCAGCTTCGAAACATGGCCACAGCTTTCCGGTGTTACTGCCTGTTCGTATGTGTGGAAGTGAACAGGAAATTTATCGGACTTCAAAGTGTCGAATTTGGAATTCGCAGTGTGGAATTCGAAACGGGTACGTAGTTCGCCAACTATCTTCATTGATTCATTGCTCATCCCTCAATTTTCGAAGGATAGAAAGCTACTATTGTCCAAACCATAGGTTCAATATCAAGCAGCAGCTTCGAGACATAGCTACAGGTTTCCCAGCAAGTCGTAGCTTTGGTCCGGTGGGAGATCATCAATGAGCAGAGCGACAATCTCAAGAAGCAGAACGACTTCACTCAGCTCAGGATGCTCATTCGTCTATGCTCATCTCCAGACAATCTACGCCTACAGTGTAACTGTTCTCGGAGTTCTGTATTCAGCGTATAGCTGTATTGTTGAAGCATAGGGTTGAGATGCATCATATTAAAAGCGTGGGTTGAACAGGGTAAAACGAAGACTGTGGGCTAGCCGGTGGACTCATCGATGATGCTTTACTTGCCGTATTTTCTATGGATATTTTTTCCCGAACATTCGAAGACCAGCATGCAGGAGAGGTCGTAATCATAACCCGGCGTGTGTCAGATCTCTAGCCTCTTGGAGTAAGCAGCATGGTTTTCGAGCAGGGCAGTGGGGCCGACGGGCCAGCTACGAGCCCTGTCCGGTGTATTCGTACTTCTCTCGAGACAGTAGAGGCCTGGCATACGGCTGTACTTGCAAGACTTTATCCCATGTGACTTTGGCTCCTGAAGGCATGGCAATCTTGGTAGTATTGAAGATGGGACGAGCTCTCCGAACGTTCGGTCAAGATCACGACGCGTCGAGCAACGCGTCCAACGCATGAGCGGCTTCCTCACCACGAGTCTGCTCTGGCTGTCTGGTCTGAGTCCCTGATAAAAGCATACGCTGGACTTCCTAGTAATCGATCAAAGTTGCTGGATCCGTTCAAGAGAAATTGGCAAGTTTCTTGAAGCAACGATGGGAGTGGTCGAGATAAAGTTTCGACCCCTGAAGCCATTCTTGGCAACTGCTAATATGGTACCCCAAGGAATAACTCTCAGGATAAGTGCTCGCTGATTACTCTGAGCTTCGATTCTGTTGTAATGACGATCTTGAGCAGTCCCTTTCCACGGATATTGAGCACTGTGCGTTCAGCGATACAGCGACCAAAGCCTGGAAAAGGGGATGTGTCGAGACTGTAGAGGCATCTTTGGCAGTTTTCGATGTGAAAATCRAACGAGTCGATCGCGGGCGAGGCCTTCAATGGAGACTGCAGAGCTCCTCYAGCTAATCTTCCCGGGGTTCCCTCTCTGAACGTCCACCAACGTCGCGGGACGACCGGCGTAGGTGGAGTTCATCGGAGATATGAAGGTACCTTCGGCTTGCGTGACACTTCCGCCGGTGATGCCAGCAAAGAACACCGGGAAAGTGCTCACTGGATGGTTCGGAAGTTGCATGTGGTGCCGTTCTGGAAATCCGGAAATGTGGCTGCAAAATTGCTTCCTGCAGTTTGCCATATGCCGCTCCCGTGATTCAACCACATTCTCAAACCGCTTTGCCACTCGATATGACGCCGCCACCAACAGTCAGTTCTCAATCTTCCGGCCGTTTCTCTCTAGTGCTAGACGTTCGGACTTTGAAAGATGGAGCGAGAACATTTCGTCCATCGATTCTGATGCATCGACGGAGTTTCCGACATGTATCTGCATCTCGCGGCAAACATGGAATCAGGGTCCTTCCTTTGCAATTCTAAAGTCGTTGCGTTTGGTCCTTCAGGCTTCACTGTCCTTGACCTTCCGCATCCGTCATGTCACCGTAAGTCCACCATCCCGCTCCGTGTGGGATTGGGTCCGGCGACACACATATTTGAGAAGGAGACATCCGCTAGCCTGGTGCCAGAGGATATCGAGAAGCAACAGAGCGCCAATGTTCTCTGCAGCGGTATGTGTGATGAAGTCACGGTCTTTTTTCTCAGCCACCGGCGCCTGGGTCTATGGAATCACCAGTCAATTTTATCTTGGTCTTACATCGACATGGTTTTCATCCAGTGCGGGGAAGTTTCAATGTTTGGTGTTGTTGGTAGAGTATTGAGCATTAGTCGGCTTTGCGAAAGGAAGCCGTTGGACTCCCCGTCGATCCTGTATTATCTTCGGTTTCCTCCCTTGAAGCCTCTACGATAATCTGCGATGCTCCGGGTCACTCGTTGCCGATTGCTCAACGTTGATCGTGATACAACACGTCTGGCCCCAGGAGGAGGTGTGTTCACTGTTTCAGTGTCGAGCGAGCGTCGAAAAGGATCCGGCAGAAAGCCACTGTCTTCCGTAACGGGTTCTTGCAGAATCATCCGTCCTCTACCGGCTAGCGATTTGCCTTGCCTGGTCTCGAAGCTCGTGCGGGGACTAGTGGCGTTGCCAATGGCTTCCCTGTGGTTCCGCAACACATTGTTCATCGGATTGTGCGGCTGCCCTACTTCAGCGGTGTTTGCTCGTTGGAAGAGGCAGATTTGTTGTGTTGGCGGAGCTCTACAGGTTGCCCGTCAGCAAGAGCATGTTGTTCGCCTCATGTCTTATTAGAACTGTTGCTCATCTTCAGCCATCTCGCCTTCGGCTGGCGTATACAGCAACGACACATGGAGCTGTGGTCTTGTTGCCAACCGCGCTTGACGGCTGTGCTCCAGAAAGAACTCTTGCCAAATTTGGAGATATTTACTACGTTGCTTTTGGTATACCACGGAGGTCTGGTAGCGGTGTAGTGCGTGGTCCTTTCCGCCAAATTGAGTATCCTTCCTCCAACAGCTGCATCTCAGACCAACGCAAACGTCACATGCCCAATCTCTATACCGCCTCGTATTGCTCATCGCGCTGTTTTAAGAGGGTTGTTCTTGCGAGAATATTATCAGCGGTGTGTCTCAGTATCAACGACGATGCGTCAGATTGATGGTCTCGGCGGCTTGAGAATGTTGAAGTTGCTGTCCGTCATGTCAAAGCTGTAGGACCGTTATCATCGAAGGAGAGGATGACATTAGCGGTATTGTATCCTGTGAACGTTGCTATCAGTCCTCCGGTAGACTCGCTTGAACTAACGGCGCCGCGGCGCACTACCACCTCTTGTTCTTTCCACGACGCGTACAACATGGCGCAGCGTAGCCGCAAAGCGAGAGTAGCCTTTGGTGAATGCAAGGGGCTTGTAGGTGGTGTCGGTGGGCTGTTATTCAGGGCGGAGCGGCAAGATGTGTTTTCTGCGGCATTCCGCATGGAGTTTGCTGTTCATTGTCCACGTTCTACGACCTGCGCTTAGCACGATACTGCTGCGAATAACTCCGCTTCCTCTGCACGGCGCGTCTGAGATGGGGCTGGTGGTATGGCCGCGAAAGATGGCAGTCGGCAAACGTAAGGGGCTTGTGGGCGGTGTCGATCAGACGTTGTCAGGGACGCGGTGGAGGAATAGTCCTTAGCGATGCTCCTCCTCAGCCTTGCTGCTCAGTTCTCATGCTCCGCCAGCTGCGCCTAAACGGTTGCCGCTGTGGTAAGCTCCACGACGCCTTCGACGTGGCGCTGTTCATTCCACTCCGAGAATGGTATCATGTAGGTTCGAGGGGGATCTAGGCGGTCTCCGTGGGCGCTGATTGATAAAGAGGCGGCGAGAATGATGCTCCTTCCAACATGGAGCACGAATGATGCCAGCCTCCCACCAGCCAAGACTTCAGTTCGAACCGCTAGTTCGAACAACCCCAGAACGCGTTCGCACGATCGCACGGCGCTGTCGATTCGAGCGCTGCCATTTGTGACAAGTCTGTGATCATGTTGCCGTCCAGCTGATGCCCTGGATGGTAGAATCACAATAATTCTCTGTGTTTTCATTTTTGGAGGAGGACTCGAACGCGGACCAAAACATTCTCTCCTTCGTGAAGCTTGGCAAAAGTAATTCCCCAATCGCCTGTGTCCTGGGTTTAAAAAGCAATTCCGTCGACAAGTCTTTGGACTTGGAACGCTGCTTATGATCACCCTACTATTTGTACACTGCTCAACTTGAATCAATGGGTGTATTGCTATCCCTCCCATGATAGTAGTTCCTGGGAAAGGTCTACAGTTGCCGAGTATGATGGAGGGTGAATGTACGAGAAAGGAAATGCAACTTGATACTCCGTCGATTGTTCCATGCCTCTGCTCTTGACTTCCTCCATGCTGACATCCTTCTCGATTCCGCTGTGATCGACAGCGTCTTCTAAGGGCCTTTGAAATAGTGCAGCTCAGTTTACAAACGATATGGCCCATTCTCGAACATGTTGGAAAGCGAAAGTGCCAGAACAAACATGCCTCTTGACCATGTATCCACTGTCGTTGAGGCTGACGAGGCTGTTCGCGGTTCATTTGCCTTGCGTACAGCGAGTGAGATGTCGAACAGGGGTTCAAAAAGATGGATGGGCTTGATTTCAACCACCCCGTTCTATCAATAAGTGCTCATGGTCTCGGCAATACCCCCAACCTTCATCATGCTAGCATTATCGTTCATTGCCTTTGTGGGCGGTAGCTATCGCAGAGAGGGCCTGGAGTATTTGTAGCTGATCAAGAATGATATGGCCTGCGTTCGAGCCTGGCGGAGGGAGTCAGCGCAAAAAGAGACAGGGTTCGAACCACAGAAAAGTGCAAAAAAAAAAGAGTCCGGTGACTCGCTCGGCCACTATTGGGGATAAACCCTCTAGCGCTCAGCATCGTTCGTAATCCCCCTACGGCAAAGCCGAAGAAGGTTGGTTTATTAGTGCAGCTCTGCCCAATGTTTGTGGTTGTGCAAGGACTGTTAGTGTGCAACGTGAACCTTCCCACTGAACCAACAGTGGGAATCGAAAGTTCTAATTCTGAAATGATTTGTATACCCTCTTTTGCGTGAAGCCAGGCCTTAGTCCAGCCGGAGCTGAGGAACGCTATTGTGGCTACACTTGGAGATCTCGACACAGGACGCTCAGATATTTCCCTAGATACTTCGAGGTTTGAACTACAGGGGTATGGATGGCTGCATCCAACTCGCGTGATGAACTAAGCGTTGGTTGTGGAGTGTTGAGCTCGTCAACCATATGGCGGCGTTGACGTTGAGGCTGTCGATTGCCGGAGGTGGAAGCGGCCGTTTCTGCAGCCGGTGAGCTCGTCCCGTGCAGCTGGGATCTGGTTTTTCCCACGTAGAATACCTCAGAAGTGCCCTTCTCTATCGCTACACGACGATATGACACATTCATTGAACATGGATTCATTGCATTTCATTCACGGAACGCCGCCAATACCACCGTAGACGCGAGCTCATAGCGTTATGAAGCTGGGGATGGATGCGGCGTTGCTACAGCCGGTGGGCTCGTCTCGTGCAGCTGGGATTCGCTTTTACCCATGCAGAATACCCCAGAGACAGCCTCCTCCATAGCTACACGATGATGTAATATATTCATTGAACATTACTTCATTACAGTTCATTCATGGAACACCTCCAACACCACCGCGAAGGCGAGCACAGCGCATTACGATGCCGGGGATGGGAAGCGGCGTTACTACAGCCATCAAGCTGCTCCCGTGCAGCTAGGATCCTGTCCCTGCCCTCGTATTATGCACCAGCAACAGCCTCCTTCACCACTACACGACGATATGACAAGTCGATTGAACAGGATCGAATCATATCTCATTGATGATACGCCACCAACACCGCCAGGCAGTTGAGCGTAGAGCTGCATGWAGGCAGAGATGGGAGCGGCGTCCACATGGTCCAGCGAGCTGCTCCCGGGGCAGCTGAGAACTCCGCTTCGTGCTGATAACAAACACCATAACCAGCGCTCCCTTCTTGTTCATCACGATATGCTACAGCCATTGCGCAGAACAACACCGCCGGAAATCATCAGGGATAAGCCGACGACACCACCAGAGAGATGGCGGTAGAGCGTTAGGCGGACAGAGGTACATGTAGCTTCACGACCAACTCCGGAGCTGGCTATGGAGCAGCTAGAACAGCTTCGCCTTTCGAAACTATAACAATACCCCAAGGAGCAGCCTCCTCTGCTTCTACGCGCCGGTTCGATACGCTTGCCGAACACGACCCCCGTTGTCTTATGCAGACGGCAGATCTTCAAATCATGAGCACAGAGCAACGAGCATAGCGATGAGCAGCAGAAGGCATAAGCGGCGTCAATACAGGACAGCGAGCTGTTGAGGTGGGAAGCGAGATCTTGACTTCGACGCTGCAGACCTCCGTAGACACCAGAGGTAGGCTGCGCTGACGCTCCATGACAATACAATACCTCCATCGAAGCGGAGGGCATCGAATGCCACGTACCGTCGGGCACGAACATCATGAAGAGAGGGGCATAGCAAAGAGCGAGACGGGGGTGAAAGAGGTGTCGCTACAGTTCCGCGAGGGGCTGCGGTTGAAAGCTCGCAACTCAGCTTCGACCATACAACTTGCGCACATCCATCAAACGCGGTCCTACGCGCGTCGGATGGGCAATCACAGACGAACGACACATCCGCCGCACGGAATTCCACTCAAAGCCGCTGACTCCACGCTTGCTGGTTGCAGGGCGATGAGTTTAGAATGTTAGGCGGCCGGAGCTGGAGAAGAGACCGCAGCGATTCACCGATCCAACGATCTAAGAAATGCAAAGTTGGAGCCAGGACTCTCCGCCAGAACCCTCGCACATGGAACAAAGGCGGCCAAACACGATGCTAGACAATCGGCAGCATGGACTTTTCCTTCCTGCCGTACAGGGCTATCTTGGATCTCGCCAGTGCTACATCCGACAATAGGGGGATAGTCAAACCAGAGCGAAAGGCGACCGCATGACGAAGAGACATCGCGATATCTCAGGGGTGGAAAGAATCCAAGAGCTGGCGACATAATATTGCCTTTCGGCCACGGCTTCTACACAAACGCCAATGCTGGCTGCATGAACTCCTACAAGAGCTGAATATGGAAGATTTGGCGGACACTACAAAAAAATCAACTTTCCAGGCCCCTGAATCATGATAAGGACGAGGAGGACCGGGATGGCAAGTTGGCGAAGAAAGATGCGAGACGCGTCGCGGATATGCAGCTACCTATTTTCCAAGAGCTCAGAGCTCAAAGCTCAACCCTGAGCAGCGCCTCCGTGCAATCGCCGACGAGAGCCTCGCAAGATGCCGGACGCACCCCACGCGTCGAACAGCGTAAACGCGTAGCGCCGACGCACCATGATTCGAAGAGCAGGGTTGAGGTGGCGGATCAACAAGGATAACAGGCAACTCGCGGTTGACAAGCGCTCTATCGACTTTGGAGCTGGAACAGAAGCTCGATGATGCTCGGGCCCTTAGCACACACGCGAAAAACAGCTGCGCCAGATGCTAGACGTTCTACACACAATGACGGTGATACAGACTCTGCACTCCGCGAGCAGCGCTGTCAAACTTATGGACAACATCTTGATAAGGAGCACTGAGGTGCCGAGGAAGAGAAGATTCAATATACGCTGAAGCGGTTAAATTGAGCAATTGAGCGGTAGACAATCTTGCCTGCCATCCTGTACACACGCGGAAGGGAYGCCGTGAACAACATCAAAGGCTCCTCTAGCTGACAGGGCTAAGAAGACACGCGGCACATCCTCTACCCGGGTGCTCTGCATTTACGAGACAATCCTTCATGTCTTTCAGATTTTGACAATGCCCCGGAGGGTGGTATGAAGAAGGCAAGAGAGGTTGGATAAGATGATGTGTAAAGGCAGGAGACAGTATCTCTATCCGTCTGTAATAGAGTTTATTCATTCAAGATGTGTATCTCCTTCGCTCTCGAATTGGCCTTCTGTATTTCCTGAACAGCGGTAGAAGATGACATGGATTCAGAAGCAGCTTACTCTCGTCCGTTCTAGAGAGGGATTGTAGCCTCTAGGTTTGGTAGAGCAATCCATCCCCTGAGTCACTGCCGGTCGAACAAAAGAACGACGCGTCGCGGCGCGTGCTACGGTCAGTCCAGAAGCTAAGTCTCCATGTTTACTCTTGGGATTCAGTATTAAAGGGCGCAAGGCACAACACACGACAACCACAGCTGAAGCTATGCATCGTGTATGTGCTTGAGATGAGGAAAATATTTGTAGTACCTCCTCGAAAGAATGGACAGCACTATGAGATCTTGATATTGCCCTTTGCTTAAGAGGCTCAGGGCGATCGWTCAACGAGGACACCTATTTTGCGAGAAAATGACTGAAGAAGATTCGATAGTCTATGTCAAGTTCGAACAGAAGCTGCTATTTGTAGGCCCTACGTCCATACAAGGCTACTACCCTAGAGGAGGTGAGTGCCTAAGCTATTAATACCTACCGCAAAGATATTCAGGCACGACAGAGTAGGACCTGAATGCCATCGTCTCGACGCGTCTTCCGCGTCCCCTGCACCAAGTCTTTGTAGATTCTTTCCAAGATTGAACGTCTCCCGTATGACTGACACTTTTCACACTTGCTCGGGAGAGCAAAGACCGGGACACCAGAAGGATTTCTGGAGTCGTGGGGGAGGCGGCAGGATATCTGAGGCTGCTGACCAGATCAAACCGTAGTATCCAGTTCAGTTTTGACTCTGAGAAATTCCGACCCCTGAGGCAGTTCTAGTTGAGTTTGCAACTCCAGAAGGCGGCTATATCCAGTCTTTTTCATTCTCCTTCCTGGACGTTTCACGAGGCAGGTGAATGTATCCTATCCGTAGAGGTGGTGCTCGAAGTAGTGGTTTGACAAATCGGAGGCGTGAGACGCGTCGTGGACGCGTACAGAGGTGTACGGCGAGAGACTGCCAATGTGGAATTTGAACTTGCTGTGACATCCTCATAGATACGCCTACACCTGCTTGGGGTATTGACAAAAGATACTTATGCCAGAGATCTTTCAATCATTCATTCATCTGGTATTAACCTTACCGAGTTCCTTCGCCTCCTGCTGGTCTATGCATATCATCCATTCAGTTAGCGCTGTTTTCAGTTGCCTGATGCAGAGTGGTGAAGCGGCTTCATGCCTCGTGAGGAGCAGTAGCTGGATGAGAAGTTGTCCGGAGAAGCTCGACTCCAGCATCAGCTCGCCAGTTCAACTTCGATCCGAGAACCCGTCCCGTAAAGCACTGCCGTGGATCTCTGGAGGCACTGCCGACCCCTGTGGCATATAGTATGTTTGCGGCGTACGTAGATGCCGGCGTTCGGTCGCGATGGAGCTCCACAGACTCCTGCCAATCGTCCTTTGACTCCAAATCAGGCGGAATGCAAGTCATCCTAGTGGCAGGTTCGACCGACGCATCCTCGAAGATACCCTGGCCGGATGTTTGCCCAGGAGTAGAGCGGTGGGCGGAGGTCAAGGGAGGGCAGTTCGGTGATAGCAAACTCGCGGAGCAATGACCCGGAAAGAATGAAAGTTGGCACCATCACGAAGGATCCGGCTAACGCAGTCAAACCATGTACCGCGTGTGGGACTGGCCAAGTGGCGACCCCAAAGGCCGAGTTCCAGAATACAGCTGAGAGGATGCACCTCTCGCTGTTTCTACTCAAGGTTCGAATCGCAGCTGCTGGTTAATGTAGGATTTACCTCCTACGGTATTAGGACGACCGGGCTCGGGTCGAAAGGGGGGCCAGAGGTCTACTCCACGGAGGAAGGAGTAGAAGCAACTGCATACCGTGGAGAAAGCCGGGCTTTGGCAGCAGTCTATGCGCTGGGAATTGTCAGCTCGGCGCACGTATAAGCGTGAACAGACTGCCCCTGAGTTGATGAGATGCGTTATATTTCGTGTGGAACTCGTCTTCGTCGCTCGGGACCGATGGTCTACTGCCGTGAAATAAAAAGTATTTCAAAGGTGAAGCATCGGCGTGCTGTCTTAGTCTCAGATTATCTGGAATATCCGACTTCGGCCAGAATTTTAAGACTAAGTCCCTACGCACGAGACACAAACACATTTGAACAAGACAACACAGCATTCCACCAATCTGACAACATTTCCAGCGCCGGCAAGCATAACGTCTCAGCAATCTCCCCGCTCTCGTCCATCATCACAATGGGCGTCTCGCAAAGCAAACCCGAGACACGGGCACGCGACACGCCTTCGCTACACGCTCTACCCACCGAGACGCTGAATCAGATTGCTCTTCATCTCCGCTCCGCAGCAGATGTTGTGAGCCTCCATCAAGCACTCTGGCTGGCCAATGATCCAGCAGGGCCATCAGGCAGGCTCTTCTGGGCTGACATCCTTCGCAACTTGGTCGAAGGACTTGGGCGTAATGCTGCCCTTGCCGCTGCTCACGGAAAATTGTTGCACAAGGAGCACCGAGACTTCGACATTGCGGCCCGGAAGTTGATGGTGACGCACATCATGCGCACTAAACGCAAGGAGCTCGGTGGTCAACAGGGATGTATGGACTGCTTGGGTCCATTGGAGCATGGTCAGATAGCCAAGGACTTCCAAAACGGGGTTCAGCTTTGCAGCAGATGCCACGTTGGTCTGCTTCGATTTGCAAGATTCTTCGAGAACGCCACTACGGTGTGCATATGGCCTTGGCTGGTAGGCATTCATGGTCGGCCGCCTGCCGCTTCGCCGCTTGGTTGCATCTTGCCCTCGACTAGGAGCTACGGCAACAGCAAGATATACTCCATCACTGGTGAAGAGGCGTCCTTGATCACAACTACATACCAAGGTTCGCATCTCGACTGGCAGGCAGTTCTTCCCCATCCATTCAGTGGTGTGGGGACTCAGATTACGAACAGGAGTCCAGAGCAGAAGAAGATGGCAGCTTTCCGGTTTGAGACTGTTTTGCGTACCGCGAACCTCATCTTACACTGGCCATACGAGGCACCAAGGCCAGGAGAAGTATGCGACTGGTCGTCTGCAACCATGTTTGATTTAGACATGGTGCTGATCTCGAGCGTGGGTGTCGATGTGCAAGCTGCCTGCCAGCCCATGCGGAGCACCGAATTCAGACGTGACCTGTTCCTGGCCATTGGAACATTGTACGACCACGACGCCGAATCTCTCAAGCTGGGAAACTACGGTCAAGATCAGGCAGACTACAAGAATCTCCTCATCAGACAGTGGGGCATCTGGGCTACACGAAGATTCTTTTACGCAAAGCTTGCATCGTACGGTAGGTTCCCACGTCTAGCCTGGTCTCCAAAGATCTGAAGGTTCGTTAGCTGACCTTTTTGAATAGACCAGGAATCAATCGTTCTCAAACCACATCGTCCTTCACGAAACGGATCTCATGGTCAGGGCAAGTTTTGAGCGTTGGAACATGGAACTCAATGTCAACATTTCAGACAAGCTGTGCCAGCGCATCTACGGTTACAACCAGGCCGTCGTGAGCCTGCCGGCAGAGCCCGGAGTCCGCAATATGCAGTTGGGGAAGTACCTCTTTATACTACCTGCAGTTGAGACAGCAATGCTGTCCTACGACATTCGCGCTATCCACGCTCTGAACTACTTGCTCCTGATACTAGAGAGAGATCCAGTAAACGGTAACTTTCGCCGGAACGAGTTTAGTTCGTTTTTTCTCCCCAGCATAAGACATCGGCCGAAACTGCTTATTCGAGCCGTGACAGATTCGCTCTCTACGATGATTGATGAGCTGGACAAGCCGCTGCATCTTGCTCCTGGACCCGATAAGCGCCAAGCACAGCTCGAGGATCTAAGCGCTCGAATGTGGAACTCTGATTTCCTCAAAGCAGAACTGGAAGGGCTCAAGAAATGGGCTCTCAGCAAGTATGTGTGGATCGTTCTGGATGTTGATCCTTCCACTGCTCCTCCACCAATTCTCGACTGGATTGAGCAGTCCACAGCCGTGCAGGTTGCATATGTGAGGCGGGATGATGTACCTCATTGGGCTGCGGGTTGGAGTATGAAGCTCTTTGCCTATGAGGTCAAGCCATATGTTTTGTGACGCATTCTTTGGTTCGAGCATGATCCCGWGAAGCACCCGACTGTGCCTGACGAGAGATGGCTTGTTCAATGAAGGGCTGGGGCCGACTGAGATTGACCTCCTGTACAGAATCGTATCTTACATAACGAATCAACCGCCCTTAGACCCAGTGCATCATCAATTACAAGAAGTCAGGCTTCATGCAGCTGATGTCCTTCTTCCTCGTCTTCTTGAAAAACGCAAGTTCGCGGAACTCTTCTCCGTGGATCGCCTTCCTTTTCCCGCCTGTCGCCATGTTCTCGCCATCGCTCTGCTTTTTGCTTACTGCACTCATTGTTGAGCCATTGGACTAGCTAGGCCATGCACCCCGTGCTCTCCGCTCCACAGTCGTGCACTACGCCACTCCGAAGGACTGCCGCCGTTCGCTCCAGCCTGTTCGAGCGGTAACCCCGTCAGCACACTTGATATGTTCAGCGAAGTCGGTTCAAAGAAAGCCGAAATTAGGTGAGCGAATGCGCATCGAAAGTCCCCAATCTCGCGTAGTATTCGAATCCCTCAAGACTGTCCTGTCACCGGTTCACTTACACGTTCTGGCAACGGTAGGTCTCAGAGTGGTTAGCCAGATCAGTATAGTGGAGTATATTGTTACATTCGTAGAGTTCTTTCGATTGAATGGAAGCACAATATAGATGAGCAGAAGTAGGTTGAAGAACTTGATTCCAGTAGAGTACTCCAACCACTTACCTCTCAGCCGCCACTGCCACCTCTTTGCAGCGATAGCGACTCCCATAATACTACACAGGCTCCAGGTAACCGAAGGTTTCTTCGTTGGAGTAGACTACAGTCTATCAAGAGGAGTTTGCGGGAACCTCGCCGCCTGCGGGTGCCTGGCCAATGGCAACTTTTTGAGCACTGTTCACACGCTAGTGAAGCTGATTCTTGTTCGTTTCTCACTTTCAAAAGTTCCCTTTTTCAACAGCAACCATTCAGCTGCCAAAATCTCCCTCCTTCGCTCCCACACCACCACCACAACAGCAACAGCAACAACAACAACAGCACCATCTCCGCATCTCCTGCCGAGATGCCTTCCTGGAGAAACCGCCTGCTCGCTCGTCTCCGCGAGGCGGAGGCTGAGAACCGCTTCCTCCGCGAGGAGAACCGCCGTCTCCGCGAGGAGAACGAGCTCTTCCGCGAGGAGAACGAGCTCTTCCGCGACGGGGCCCGCCGCTCTCGCCGCCGCGAGAACAACTGTACGTCTCCAAAACCCCTCTCTCTTCTTCGACACTCTGACTGACTCTGTGTCTACTAGTGCTCTGGCTGCTGGAGCGTGCCCGCGCTTGGATCGCGGCGTTTCTGCTTGCGTTCTGGGAGACGCATGACAACATCGCCGAGATGGCGGATGATGGAGAGCTTCTGTTGGGTGATTTGGACCGCGAGTAGCTCCGCCCTGCTTGTTGGCGGCTGTGATGGGGGGTAGTGTGCTCTGTCTCTGTGTGCTGTCGGCGCTGGTGAGAGTGCCTGCGGGCAAGATGGGGCGGGTCTGGCTGTCATGTCCTTCGGGGCATAGGTTTCCCCCCAAAAAATGCAATTCTTGACTCCGTTTTCGTTGCCTTCTGAATCTCGTTCAAATCGTGTACATTCTGCATTAAAGCGCTAGTAGGCCGAACTAATCCCAAAGTGTACTAGCTCACGTTGCGGAGAATAACCCAATACTTCGCGCTCGCTTTCTTCTTCCCTTCCCTCTTCACCAAGCGTTTCGACGCAAAACAAGCATGTTCAACCCATATCAGATTCGTCTGAGTGTCGACGGGTTGCGTGCGAGAGCAAATTATGGACTTGGTAAACCGCGCTGCTGCACTTCATTGGCAGTTGTCGTGATAACCGGTCCTACATTCCCTTCTCCTCTGTGTTGAAATGAAGCTTCCATCCATGAGCGACATGATCGCTTGTGCGTGAGCATTTAATATGACTTCCTTCCTGTTTCCATGCTCGGCTCAGACCTCTGATGCCTCCATATGCCTCTGTCGACCTGCTTGCACCTCAACATACTGCAGCTCTTCYCTACAGTGCGCTCTAAGACTCCGACGCATCAAAAGACGCGAACCGTGCTTGTTGTGATTGATCGCAACAGGACTAGCTCCCTTTCGATCCCCATCACAAACTTCTCGCGACACCGCTCCCCCTTCCCTTCTTCATCCACCTTCCGAGGAAGCGATTCGTCGCGGATACAAGCACGTTCAACTCTGTGTGTTTAATTCAGCTGGTCTGAGTGTCAATGAGCTGCGTGCGAGATCAAAGGGACCATCAAACCACACTGCAGCCTCATCATGGCCGCAGCTGTCAACAATGAGTCCGACAGTCCCATATCATTTTAGTTTGACATGCTTCTTCCATGCTTGTTCAGCTCCTCACTCCAACCAGTGCCATGTCCCATCGTACTGCCTCAACCTTTACCGTAATCCCTCCCAAAAACTGTACTTCTCACGCTGCCGGAACGATTCGTGTGACACATTTYATGACAAAGAAGCACGCAGGTCCAGAAACGGCCTAGCTTACTTCAGCTACCTACCTAGATTTTGCTTTTTCCACAACCTTCTTCCCTTTCTCCTCCACTACTTCAGAACACACCATTTTTCTCGAACTGTACCTAAGCAGGCCACTACAACTGAGCTCGATACTCTCGCTACCTCGCGTGCTTGAGTGTCCACCAGTGGCGTGCAAGATCAAAAAGGGTTTAAGATAAGTACTGCTGCCGGTCAATGGCAGCAGAGCTTTAACAGAGGCCCGACATCTCATCCACCTTCACAATTATGCATCGCTCTCTTTGTGTATTTGAATTTGTTTCCCTGCCTGATAGTTCTATCGCCTTTTTCTCCATGCTCTGAACCACCGGCTCGTCGTCTTCACCGTTCCGAAATGTGTATGGCAGTGCCTCCAGCCCGACCGTGCAGGCTCCATCGGCGAGCTTCGCCAAGTCTCTCCTTGCCAGCGCACTTTCTCCATCTCATAAACCAGGCATCAAACTCTTGAATGACATCCTCGCATCCTTGCGCGACCAGGCGTCTATCGATTGCCTTGGAGATTAAAAATTGTTCGTAAAGAGCGCTGCTCGCCGAGGCCAGTGGTAGCGGTCGTGTTTCCGGACCAAACATCCTCTTATCCTCATATTACTCTCCTACTGTCTCCCAACATACCCCTCCTGCCTCATCGCTGTGCGTTGAATAGCTAGCAACACTTCCTTCACGCCTGTCGTCTACTAACACAATGCCTTGTTCGTCAGTTCCGGGGCCCCTAACACAGATCATGTTTGCGGCCATCGAGCAAACTCGGCTGACGCGTCAACTTGTAGCAATACCTCTCAGGCATGCCCGCGAGGAACTTCAGTGCAGGCCATCTGCGTTCAAACGCCCGATTGCAAGCTCAGGAGGTGCCTTCCTCCATCTCGCGGATGCCCGACACCGCTCCAGGACCGCGAATTATAAAGAAGTCCGCGGTTTTCCATCAACTGGGAACGCGTCTGAGAATTTTGCGTCCACTGGGATAAGCACAACCCCCAAGAAAGATCACCAGAGAGGTCCTGCGCCGCCGCAGAGTTCAGGAGGAGCCGACACGGACATTCAACCGTCAAGAAACGGAGGAAGATTGCGATACACTACACAGGGCACAATACATGGGACATGATCGCTTCCGATGCCGCAAGTCTGTCTACTTGTAGGGTTCAATCACGTTCACGCTTTTGGTCGAAAGATAGGGCGAAGGACAGGTCGTAGAGGAAGATTGAAGTTAGAAGGATATGCTCATGGGAATCTGAGCTATCGTCCGCGATTCCAATGCGCTTTCTGGAGCTGGTCATTTCACTGGGTTTCGAAGACTCGCGCTGGAAATAGTCTCATATCTCTTAGGGATAACTGCAAGAGCAGCCTCCAAGCTCGCGGCAGAGCATCTTCAAGGGAGTACAGCTTAGCGGATGAACATACTTCTTGAACGGCCGCGGGCCAGCAATGGAGAACTGCAAGAGGTTTTTCCAAGAATCTTCGAGCAAACTCACCAACCTTATGTTTACCAGCTTGGCAAAAGATAGGATCCATTCAGACACCGGCTACAACACACCACTGCTCAAGTCAGTAGCTTTAACATTTTTTACCGCTATCATCGAACTGTGCACCAGAGGGAAGCGTCTAAGACAACGCATACACGCGTCAAACTTCGTCTACTATCCCTGAACCCTATGTCGTCGTTCAGAGAAGGTCGCACGCGGTACTTCCAGCGTTTACTTTCAGCTTTTGCCTCCTTACTCTTACCTGGATATGGAAGCTTTGTGCTTGAGGGTGGAGAACCTGATACTACGCGTCGTACACACGCTTGGTGAGACTAGCACTACCAATCACGGAGAATGACACTGAAAGACGCGAGGGTGCTTTACTTTCCTGGTGCTGCGATGGACAAGACGAAGACGGTCAAAAAAATGCTGGGTACTTTCGAGCTGAGCTCTTTGCTACTGTAGCAGCGATTCTGTGGTGCTAGAAGCGAGCTCTTGTATAGTATCGAACCAAACTCTTAGAAGCCTTAGCCTCGTTGCTGCACTTCTCGCGCAGGTCTCAATCTCCAATGATGATTGGGTTTGTCCAATCGTTGCCGCTCTCCGCGGTTGGATCTCCGGATGTAGCATCAGGATTACAGCCATTGGCAACATCCGTCGTCGAAAAGCAATCACACCTCAGCTTTTCCTTGTTCCTTGGATCTGAGCTTTCAAAGAACAGCTCAATCTCCTCCGTCGAAAAGTGCGGGCATTTCTCCTGCTTAACATCATATCTTGCCGCGAATCGTCGACCAAGTTTGACTCTATCACCCATCAATCTGGTCATCTCTCTCTCCACTGCCATTGCCAGAATCTGCCACTGCTTTCCGTGATGCTCGCTCGCATTTCCCAAAATCATCATGGTGAAGACATGGCACATTTCGTGCAACAGAGTTTCCAGAATCTCCCAGGGAGTTCCATTCTCATGCCCATCAACGCAGATACTCAGAAGGTAGCTGCCATCTGAGTACATTTCTGTGGCGCCGAGTCCTCCAACTTGGCCATTGCCGAGAGTCCAGACTTCTTCCTGTCTCTTGTATTTGATTGTAAGACAGGACTTGACGAAAGCGTTGTTGAAGAGGACCTTATCGAGGCATTCCAGGGCGACGTCCATTCGCGTGAAGGAGGCGAGGTGAAGTCTGGGGTATAGCTCGTTGATGAAGTGGTGCCATTGATACACGCCGCTTAGATCGTCGGGGAGATTCTCCAGAAAGCCGACGGCCTCTTCGACGCGTGCTGCTAGTATCTCTGTAGCGAGCGCCATGGTACTGCGGCTGTGGTCGTGTCGCCGTGAGAGCTGTTGTAGTGAGCAGTGTTGAATTAAAAGTTGATTCCGGCGTGGAGCTTGGTGGGATTGAACCCATAAGCACGGGCCCGACATTCATAATCTGAAGCATTGACTTCCACCGACACGTACTGCACAGTATAATGCAATTCAGATCAGAACCACCAGAAATATACTCGAGCAAGACATCTCAAAATGGCGTGGCAAAGATGCAGGAATCACGAACTGGACTGCCTCGTCGACGGAAGGGGCTTATGTTGACGAAGAATACGACCGTCCTCTGTGAGATGCAGCGACCGCAACTCCACCATCCGAAGGGAATGGCACAGATCTTCCAATTGAATTGTTCGATGTGGAATACCTCTGCAAGCGCAAGGCCAGCCTGAATCAACGGCGACTCCCCTCTCGATGCGACCGCCAGATTGGCCGACGATACAGACCACGAACAAATGGTTCGCAGCAGAGTCTCGCTGAGAATTGCTCGACTCAAAAACTTGCATGGCAAATCGGAATACAGACTGGGGGTGGCGTCTGGGGCCCGATCATTGAAATCGATCTGTACCCTCACAAGCGCTCCTAGAACTTCTACGCCACTACGACTCACGAGTTCGGACATGGAGTGAGTGGGGTTCATTCGTTGTAGATATAGCGCAGAAATCTGCATCGGGAAGCAACACAAGCTCGAACATATTAGTCTCAAGGGACATGAAGGACACTAGCAGCGCCTAGACATAGCAGCGGAGACCCTCATAGGAATTTGCGGCGGAATCAAACAGCTTGAACAGACAGGTCACCGCAACCCAAGAAACGGATGTTTTTGGGGCGGACAACTGGGATGAGGTGGTGACAAGCCTAGACGCTACGTTCGGTCCACGGATCGGGAGCAAGATGGACTCTAACTGGAAGGCAAGAATTGAGACTGATGTTGGCGAGGAAGAGAGCAACGCAAGCACGAGCAGTGATTGAAGGACTAAGAAGGATTCGAAGATGTTGGAGGACAGCAAGGAGGAACAGGACCGAGTCTCGAGCACTTCAATAAGCTAGCAACGTTTCAAGCGTTTGCCTAGAATTCGATTTGTGTCTCTTGGTCCTGAGCATTAATACAAGCTACGAAGCCGGGGAGCAAGCAGCGCATTGGTGATACATGATAATGCCGCACGCCATAGTGGAGGGAAATGCGCTTCATTTTGAGACGCAGAGTTGGATGACAAGATCGCCTTCGGACAGMATATTGTCTCGAGGTTAATGGATGATAGCTCTGGAAGACTGAACACCGAGCGATGGTGAGAGTCTGTTCGATTTGAAAAGGCGTATGGCATGAACTGTAAAGTAGCATTGGAGCGATGTTAGAATAAATGGAGCTGGTTCCAATGAATCCCCACAAGGATGGCGCTGGTAGATCGAGTGATACGCTGGCACTGCTTCATAAATGCTGCAAAAGGACAGATGAATCATGGCAATGCCTACACGATTCAAACATACACTGCTTCCCGGGTATGGTTGCTGGCAGTGTTGACGGCGTAAACGAACGTGGACTTGAGCGCCAAGGGTCTGTGCTGATCTTTGCGGAGGTCCATTTCTCACTTAGGGCAAGTTACCGTCAATTCATTCCATCAACATCATCCTCAAGCCTTCACACCGCAATAGCACAAGTATGGCACAGGAGATCTGCACACGGGCCCTCCTACGACCAAGAGTCACCTCGATCATTCATCAAATGCAGTCCATATATTTGGCAAAACTTTTTGGCCCCTGGAGAGCTTCACAAACACCATCAATCGATGCATGGATGGGTTGCGCGATGCTGTTTGCAGGACCAGCAAGCCACGACACCATCTCGGGCCCCATATCGAGCGCTCCCGCAATTCTACGACCTTTCTGGTGCACCAATGCGGMTTTGAAGTTCATTTTGGACATGGCTGATGAGATGTACTTCGACGAAAATCTCAAAGATGTCGTCTCCATCGAATACACGTCCTTCGAAGATAGAGATTACGGCCAGACGCACACTGTGGTCTCCCAAGATGGCAAATTGCGATTCGAGATTGAGATCAACGCTTCTGTACACCATGATTACTGGACGCTTTTGGGGACAGTGGTCCACGAACTAGCACATGCTGCTGTCAATTCGTGTCTGTGTCGATGTGGTTCTGGACTTTGTCTTGCTGAGAAAAAGAAGCTTGCTCAAGATGGACCACTAGGACATGGTCAGGAGTGGTAACGTCTCGCCAGAGCATTGGAAGACTTGACCAGGGCGGTCTGGGGTGTAGATATCGATTTGGGCAGAGCAGATTCGGCGAAGGGGGACATTGAAGACGAGATCTCCAAAGAAGAAGTGTGGATATATCTGCGGACCTCTTTTGACGAACACGAGGCCAAGCAACTGTACACGCAGTGGGTCAAAGATCGCGAGAGGGCAGATGACACAAATGAGACAGTGTAGTCGGGCACTCCGATGTCGCAGTCTCCGTAAGTAGACATCATAACGGATGTAGTTTGAAGCAAGCGATACGCATACAACCCTTCCTACGCTCTGAGTACCCATGGCGGCGAAGATGGCGTATTTACTTCACCAGAGAGTGAGATCTGGCGTGACCATTGAAGGAACTACAATACACGCTACTTGAAGATACAACCGCAGTGTGATCGATCTAGTGGACGCTGCTGGCCTGTTGTCAGTCTCAAGCTCGCATTCAAACCGCCATGGAAGGCTGAGGTAGCTCAGCCGACGGTGGTAATCTTGCCTTTCCGAATGCTCTCGCTGGATGTGAGCGTCAAATCAGCGATCGCAACGCAAGTCCATTGCATGTATTGACATCAAAAGAAGAGTCTCACGTGGTCTATTCATTGGCGGACGCCCTGCTCTCAGACCTCTTCATGCGCCTCAAGCCTGTCTATTGTCGGCTGTGGGACTAAGAAGCAAGACAGAGGTGCATGTTATTCTCCCTTGTTGAACGATAGCGTCGTTTTCGGGCGCCGTGCTACTCTTCGTTGACAAAGTGAGTGGTATTCTGATGAGCGTGAGACTTTTGACCTCAGATCTCGCGTGCTTCCTTGTTGGGTGCTTGTCGACTTCTCATCTTTTCGGCCGTCTTTCGGATTGCCCAGAGCTCTGGCGCTTAGGAGTCAAAACTTATCTCCCTATTTGTTCCGCCGCATGACAAAGACCTGACCTGCTCGGCATATGTGTACACTGCTCCAAATCACCCAATAAGGAGCGTGGAGACAAGTGCACTTTTCCGTTGGCCACATGCTTCCGTTCCCGGGCTTCCAATATAATCAATCAGAAAGCTCGTCTTTCGATTCCAGGAAAACTTGCGAACCATGATCTGTGCCCCTCTGCAAAGAGACATGGACGATGACGCCTGTTGTATCAGCGATTCGATCTTCAATTAAACGACAGATGTAGAAAAGCTGACACGCATAGTTTGTGCAATATGCTGTTTCATCATTGATCAATCCGTACGTCAGGCTGCGAGAAATGCATATTGAAAGCGATGCCCCCCTTGAACCAACCAAGAGCTTCTCTCGCGAATTGCAGCATCTCCTTCTCGTTTTTTCCACGCGTCCCACATTCCAATTCACCAATCACAGACTCCCTTATCCCCATGTCCATCGGACGCCTTTCCTTCCATACCCTGGCGCTCAACTTCTCTGCCGCATCAGCGAGCATTTGGAAGTATTGCCCGTGTCCTGTCAATCCAACTTGTTCGATACGTCTAGAAGACGTAATACAAGCCAGAGATCTGCAATGGCATCGATGGCTTCTGACAACCGCATGCAAGAATTCGTGTACCAGAGACCCGAAGAATTCCCATTCCGAAGTATGTTTCAAAATATCAATCTTGATAACGATTCGATGGGYCCCATTCTCGTAAGACTCCTCACACTCCGCTTTACGATCCTCGGGGAGTCCGGCGATGATGACATCGATATCGTCGCAAAGGTTTTCGCCAAAGTACATTTCCTTCACAACTCTTTTTGCGCCGCCTAAAGCTGACTCGAGTCCTCCCGATAGCGTTGCATTGGTGAGTATGTCGGTCGCCGTGCTATTGGTCTGGAAGAAGGTCTCGAAGAGAGGGCGAATGTTGGTCAGGTAGAAGCGGCGGAGTTCTTTGCGTTTCTCGGTGGTTGCTTTGTCCTTGCGCTGCATGATGTTGATGGCGTTTCTGACGTGTAGCCGGAGCTCTTGGCCGGAGCAGCGAGCTTGTTGCGTGCGTGTGGTCATCTTTGAGAGATGCAATGTTATCGATGAATCTTGGTGTTGTTCTTAAAGGTCCACTCCAAGCCACGAATGCTGAAATTGAGCCGGGGTGCGGCTAGCTTGGATTTTGATTGAGAATTTCTGCCCATTCCATTTTTGAACGTATTGTATGCACAACTGCACAGCACCCTGCATTACTACAGCCCGACTTTCTGAGAATACTTTTTGGCAAGGTCGTCAAGGATAGTAGCTCTGCTCGCTTGCCACCTCTCGCACTACTTTTGTAAGCACGTAGCAATCGCTTGGTGCGCCTCGCCATGACCAGTCCTTCTCCGGGGCAGACTCCTGAGCCACACGAGTCTCAATCTTTTCACTATCAATGCCCGTTTGTTGACTTAGGATCTCAAGATTCAATCACTTTTTCCAGTCATCGCTCAAGGCCGGAAAGCGTGGGATGTTTGAGAGCGAACTCGCGGTTCATTCAAAAGATATCCTCTTTGATCTTGCACAGTCTTAGCACCAGATGAGTTTTCGAAGCACTTCTTCAGTACTTCTRTGCAACCAACCAATGCTGCTTGGAGTGTCGCACTTTCATTCACTGACCGGATTCAGGGTCAAGTGAGGTCGGGCGCTCCCGCTCGGAAGCTCGTACCGAGTACGAACCTTTGTCTCCGCCGACCACACGCGTTACTGGCGCGTCTTCCATCTCAACTGTTGAATATTGGCCGCACGAGTCCAATACTTACGACAAGCTGCATCTCTCAATCTCAGCTCCAACTCGATGCATCCCTCGCATCGTTCTGCTGTCACAAATGGCGGCTCAAAATCCCGTCGTCCTTGATTCCTCCTCGCCGCCGCCCGCATTCCGCCACCCGTCTGTAACACCACAAAGGAGCGCTGACGCTTCCTCTTCACCGGGATTGCCGGAAGTTTCGTCATTTTTCCAGTCCAATGGGAAGGTTACGGGAGATGTGAGGAGGACGGCGACAGCATTGCCGGGATTCACTTCTGCCGGGACGCTTTGGAAGGCAGCTGCGCTTGAAGCGGACAGGAAGGAAGGAGATGGTAGCAGCAATGCTGTGGAGAGGAAGAGTACTCGAAAATTGGCTCGGCCGGCAAGGCAATTGGGTGAGGGTGCAGGGTCTACAGGTCGAGGAAGGAACGGGACACCCAGTGTTCCGCTGTCGGAATACGACTTCAAAATTGATGCCATTTCTGGGCAGATGCAGCCACCTCTGGGTGTTAAGCAGGCAGCGAAACGGACAGTCAAGGCGAAGGATGGCAACGAAGTTGTCAAAAAGAAAAGGCCCACGGGTAATACCAAGGAAACCGGAAACACTGCGCCCAAAGCACGGAAAAGAACTACGAAGCCTGCGTCAATTGCGAATGCCGTGGAAATTGTAGGGGCTGGGAAGAAGCAATCAACTGCAGTGGCTTTTACAACTTCTGTGGACACTGCAACGTCTCGACGGCCCAGCGTTTCAATGTCCGAGTTCAGCTATGATGGAGGAGAGCCTGCTGCTGTCGAGGAAGGCAAGCAGACCAGCGCTTACTTCTGTGCTCCTGCCCCAAAAGCTGGTCGATCAACCAGTAATCATCTACAGGACCTCAATGAGCCGGCAAAGGAAAGGCATGCGACCAACGTGGCAACATCAGCTGAGCATATCGCTATGCAAAGTGCTGCACCGGCAAGCAAGATTCAAGATTTACCCGAGCAGAGTTTCCGCCATAATAACGTGTCTCTATCCGCGTATGAGCACATACCGGATGCTCATTCCGTCGAAGTCGAAGTATCCACAGCAAAGCCAGCACCAGCGAAGAAACCACGAAAGCGGGCGACAAACGCGAAAAGTGCTCCTCAAGATGCTCCGGCTAAGAAGCCTAAGAAGCGATTTGCAAAGTCGGCATCGATCATTCTGAATTCAGACGAGCCCGACCYTGCTGGTGGGGATGATGTGCCGGCTCTTGATGATCGACGACCTTCTGTTGACAGCATCCAGACCCCGGTTTATGCACCAAAGTCTAAGGAGCTTTCGACCACAGCCAAAGCCAGCACTTCGCAACCATCTTTCAGGATCGCCGAACCTAAGATGTCTGTTGAGGAAGGGTTCGCAGTCTGGAGTCAATCCGTCTACTTCAATCAAGCGCCAGGCGCCCAAACCGTCGAGATCGACGACACTGCAGAGTCTCTTCAGACCGTGTTCGCTGCCGATGGGCATGCAAAAGATGCCAACCCTGCTGATCGTCCAGCCTCGCCTCTCCCGCAAACATCGTTCTCTCGACGACGCAGCTGGACGCCTGCGAAGAACACTTACGACACACTCGATCCAGAAGTTGATTCCTCGGGAGAATCTCCAGCCGCAAGAAAGTCTTTGGCAGATTTGGTCGGCGGCTTTGGGTACGACGAACAAACAAACTCTCGTCCGAGAAGTCCGACCGGCGAACGTCTGACGAAGAGACGACGCATTGACGTTGCTGACGACCCCGCCGCCGTCCCGGCTCCGAGAAAGCCTGTGGCGGCAAAGGAGAAAGTGAAGCGAGTCAAGGCGCCGAAGAAGAAGCCGCAAACCATCACTGATTTGGCCACCAAAGCATACCGGCCCATGGAGGAGCAGGCGCCAAATGCTCAATCTACTGTGTCCGAGTTCTTCACGGCCCAGAAAGAAAACAACCCCACCACTACCGCTGCAGTCTCTACTGAGACTGGCGAAGTACCTGCGACTTTCAAGAAACCTCGAAAGCCGCGAGCTAGGAAGATTGATGATGGAACATCCACCACGAAGAAGACGCCCAAGGCGAAGAAAGTCAAGGTGAAGTTTAACGATGCGGCACATATCCCGCCTCTCCTGTCACCACAACGGGCTCGAGCGAAAGAAGGCCAACAGGGATTTTTATTCGGGACAAGCAGTCAGCTTGCTCTTGAAGAGGATGTGGACTATGTTCGGGACCTGCAGGTGGCTATCTTGGAGTCTGAAGCTGTGGATGCCATACCWCCCAGTCCGAGGAGGCTTGTGACAAAGGTGTCTGTAGGTCATGCGGAAAGACGATTGTTTTGGAGCGCGAGCCGCGATTCGTGGGGACAAGTCATCGCTGCCAATGGGGTGCGACGGAAGGGTATGGTAGCCACAGCTCAGCATACGGTTGCGAAACCACTACCGGCAATGCAGTCTGACACACCTGTCGAGCCAGCTGCAGATGATCAGCTCGGCATGGCAGCGAATGCGCTGACGAGGCAGGACAGTCTCGATAAGTGTGGTGCTGCTCCTTTGCAGCTCGAAACCAGTCAAATCGTTGATCTTTGCGGAACGTCACCACCTGCCGCTGCGGAAGATGMTCAAGAGGCTGTCATCAAAACTGCTCAGCTACCATCTGATCATTTACCCACTGGAAACGTCGAGGAAGCAATTATGCCAGCTTCCATAGCTCCAGCACCTGATGACAGCTGGATGCTTTTGACCAGCGACGATTTGGACATGGACCTGCATCTTGACGACATTGCAACTGCTCCGCCTGCGAACCTAATAATTCAAAAATGTCCCACTGCAGAACGTGCTGCCTCTCAGCCCTTTCGCACGGCGACTTCACCAGTTCCAAGTCCTGCACAGCAAAGAACGGCGCTTACAGCCCTGGATAGGAACATCGCAATGCTTGCCCAACGTTCACCTGCGAAGCAACAGCGAGCCTTCCTTAGTCAAAAATCTCGATCCGGAGCCGAGAGTCCGCAAAAGACATTGTCAAAGGAGAAAATCTCGACGTCAGCAGCGCTATCACCCAGAAAGAGAGGCAGGCCTCCGAAACCTGCCGTCTCTGAGCATGTCGATGCCTGTAAGCAGCCAGCGGCTTCAGTCCCACAGCCTCCACTCTCTTCGGACTTTGTAGCAATCGACGATATCTCAGACTCTGACTCTGATGATCTGCCATTGAAAGACAAACTTCTCGCCAAAGCTGCGTCCGAATCTCCAAAAAGACGAGAGAGACCGCGGAAAGCATCTCAGCAGTCACCTGTGACCTCGCCATCCAAAAGCTCTTTCGTCAACTTGGATGATATATCTGATTCTGACATTGCGAAACAAACACCTTCTCCTCGCAGACAAAAAGCTGGCGGCACTGCTCCAATTCGCACTTTGGAGCTCTCGCCTTCAGTCCTTGCAGATCCTGGTCCTCCACCTATTGCCGAAGGCAAGGCGGCGATGAAACCTTCTGATCCTTGCTGGGGTGTTGTGAGTCAAGTTCTTTTCAAGCGGATATCTGCTGTGGTTCAATCTACGAAACCTTGTGACAAGAAAGAGGAGCTCAGCTGGTGGGAGAAGATTCTCATGTATGATCCGATTGTGCTTGAAGATTTCACCGCTTGGCTGGCTGGACGAGGGGTTGACGTTGAGGTGAGAAGGAAGGCCGTGAAGGAGAAGGTGAAGAAAGCCAGGWAGAAGAAAGCGGAACTTGAAGAGGTTGATGTGGTAGAGGAGGAGGAGTGGGTCGTGGTGAAGGAAGAGTTAAAAGGTTGGATGGTGCAGAAGTGGTGCGAGGAGAAGAGCGTTTGTTGTTTGTGGAAGGAGGGTTTGAGAGGTGGTGTCAAGGTCAGGTATTGAGTACGATGCAAAGATCAGGTGAAAAGGTATGGTTGATGCATTGCAGGTCGCTGTATTTCTCCTTGCCTCTGCTGCCCTCCA
This sequence comes from Ramularia collo-cygni, assembly GCF_900074925.1. Taxonomy (NCBI): domain Eukaryota; kingdom Fungi; phylum Ascomycota; class Dothideomycetes; order Mycosphaerellales; family Mycosphaerellaceae; genus Ramularia; species Ramularia collo-cygni. Next base: position 197,595 of record NW_019716267.1, on the reverse strand, counting down.
CTTCTCAACATCTTAATTGTTTCCCTCTCGGTCCATCTTTCTTTCACTCGTTGCCGTATCAAGGTATGTCATTCTCTGCTTCCTTTCTCTGTGTCCTTCACAACATCCTGCTCACATACTTCCCCTACTCTCTAGTCCCAAAGCCTTCTGCTTTTGAATAATCGACTTGTTCCACTTCTTCCTTCTCCAGTCTGCGAAGGTCAACCCATGTCCCTTTCCATCGTCATCATCTCCACTTTCRGTGTCCTTCTTGATCGAGATTGTAGATTTGCAGCGAATTGGCTGCTGATTCATACGGCTTCGGTGACTGCAATACCAGTGATACGAGTCTCTCATGCGGCGGAGTTTCTTGAGGAGAGGGGTGGTGGAGGTGGAGGGAGGGAGGCTGCTCTCGGAGTCGGCGGTGTAGGAGGAGAGGCTGGTATCCTCTGTGATTGGAGAGATGTGGCTAGCTAGAGAGGAGGGTGTGTGGGCGGTCGATGTGCTCGTCGTTTGTGCGGCGACGGCGAGAGAAGAAGTGGCGGCGGAGGCGGTCGCGGAAGAGGGGGGGTCTCTCAGGGGAGTGGTGGCGGCAGGTTGGTTGGTGGTGGTTGGAGGCGGCATTGTCGATGGTGTGCTGTTGAGAGACATTGTGCTTGATGGTTGTGTTGGAGTAGGGTTGGTGATGGCGATGTTTCTGGGTGAAGGTGTTTTCGACTTCAGATTCGATTTCTACGACTGGATCTTGAACGGACCTGAGGACTCGAGAAAGACACCTGATGACTGACTAGGGTCCACAACTTCGCACCGTGCCGCACAAAGAGAATCTTCCAGAGCAAACAACAACTCGCCGGCTTTTTTCGTTTGAGACCTTTCCTTCCAACATCTTCTCCACCACCTCGCCATCGGCAGCAAAGCTCTCGGCATGTCTGTCAGTATGTATCTTGTAGCGTACATCATGAGGCGTTCAAGCAGCTAACAACGCGCAGCGAGCCTCCAAGTCCTCAGCTCGTCCATGGTGGCGGAGTTGACGAGAATCGGACACACGTATCACCACATCCCGCCGACCCTCGTGAATCCTCCAACGATCGAGCACTCGCGACCTCCTCAAATCCAAGTCGCCCTCGATCTCGCAATCGGCACCATGAATCGCCTTGAGAGTGGTTCGGACAGCGTGGGCTGGACCGGAACACAACATGCAAGAGATTGGTTGGTAACAGCAAGAAATCTCTCCACAGACCTCTGGCCGATGGACACTTTGGTCAAGATCTTCAGCGATGTCTTCTTCCTCGACGATCCACGATACCCAGTGACCTTCAACTGGGACGACACTATCGAAGAGGAGAACGAGATTGTTACCGGCAGCAGCCTTCATGTTGGCACGGGAATCCCTGGACAAGATCAAATCTGGATCCGCGTCGATCCCATCGAGCATCACCAAGAGCAAGGCCTGCCAAACTTCCACGTTGGCTACCTCTCCACTTTCGCGAACCAGTCGATCCATTCCTACTTGTCGTCTTGCTGCTGCGCAGGTGCAAATGAGCATGCAAACTTCTCCAACACAAACGTCTGCCGCAGAATTGGAAATCAAGACTGCCCCGAGAAGTTTTTCGTCGAACACACCATCGCTTGGTTCTTCCTCGCTTCTCGCATTGAGTTGTACATGCCCAGCTTCTTCGGCTTCGAGGCCAACTTCAACACCTTTCCTACTCTGGTCAAGCAATTTCGGGCGCGTGGTATGCGGATGAGTGCTGGGGATTGGAAGTTGTTCTTCATGCATTTCACTTGGGAGGAGGTTACTTTTTTGCTTGGACGTTTGGATATGGAGGACTACCTTGCTTTTGTGGGCTTCGTGGTTGAGGATCGGTTTGTGATGCAGGTTTTTGCGGATCTAGGGTTGAGCAGAGATCGGAGTCTCAGACTTGGATGAATCCCTCATGCGAGCTTGGAACTTTGCAATGCACTCATGGAGGAATATTGAGATGCGAACGTCGTCACAATCGATGAGTCCGCCTTGATAGGGTCTGGTCGGTTGCTCATATGGCCATGGACTCTGATTGCGAACGAGATAGCCTTTCCTCTGAAGACTTCACTTTGCGTATTTAGATCGTGGCGAATGTCATCTCTCTCGGTTTGGTCACATAAGTGGTGCTCTATTAAACATCTTAAAGGCTTCTGCCAGCGGTGAACGAAGTACTCAATGGAGTAAACCCGATCCTGAGTGTCATAATGCCATGGACGGTCCAAAGAATTGGTCAGCAATGTTCTTTCACTGTTCACCAGCTAAGAATCTACTTCACTACTGGGTGGTCTTTACGACCTCAGTCATACATTCACATGCCTCCGATCCTTTCCCGCATCTCGCAACGGAACCCAGATGTTGGGGAAGTGAGGAGGCTGCTGAGGCGGCTGAAGTAAAACCGGCTGCCGTGGATGTCTGTGCGGAATGGATTATGGGGCAAGAARCACATTTACGCGCCCTCAAAGGCCCTATTCATCGAATAACGGGCCTCTATACTGGTATTAAAGGTTCTAGTAGCTCCAGAGTCGTCGACTCTACAAAGGTCAAGGCCTCAAGACGTCACAAAGACGACTGAGGGTTTCTTGTCCCGATGGCAAACCCTCATACACGCCTATCCCACCGTGCCTCCGGACGCCACGCTTCTAGCGCGAAGACGGACACGGAACTCCTCCGCATGGAGAATAGGATCATGGTCCCACTACGATTAAAGACATCGTCGCCAAGGACACTTGGTACCTCCGCCAGCTCGACAATACAAACGACTCAGAGGGATGGAGATATAACGACAAGGTCTCGGTCATTCCTCCGTGGATGATTCGCATTGACGAGCAAGGAGCGCCCAAGGGAGTGAGGATACCAAGTGGTATGCTATGGGAGATTTTGGTTCAGTGGCGCAGATATCCTGGCTAGAGGTCGTTGATTTGGCCGAAGGGTAGAGATATCTTGACAATGATCGCCTCGGCCCTCCTCCAATATCTCATCCGAATCACTACCTCGTAGCGAAATCGCTTGCTAATGCATTGGGCTTACATTTCACGTGGCTAGGTATCCAGTTTCCACGGAGTCCCAGCAGTACAATCTAGAAAATGTTTTCGAAGAAGGCCAAAGCCCAAAGGCGCAAGCACTTCTTCATGGTCGAACTCCCGCGAAGACATTCAAACCCACAAACACAATCGCCATCGGCAAACATTAGATGCTATTTGGACAGCCTGGTTCTCCTCCAGACGACACGTCTTTCCTCTCAGCATCGCATCATTTGCCAACCGAAGACAACGCTTGGCTTTCAAGAAGCACCATGTCTTCCACAATCACCAACAAGACGTCCGAAACACTACTCAGAAGTTTCTGCTCGGTTCTACGCACCGATTTGAATGGAGACAAGTGGCAAAAGAGGTCGATAAACCCGACTAGGCCGGGAGGGGCGATAACTACACGCGACAAGGGTTGGCAGGGACCTGGGAAAAAGAAGCGAACCAGTATTGATAGCCCACTGGCCCTTGGAGTTGAAACGGTAGCGCGACTTTCCGGTACTCCAGACAAGACGCAGAAAGAGGGATTCGAAGAATGGAATAAATGGTACGAGGACAACAAGTCTTTCCAGGTGCGAGATTGGAAGAGGAAGATGCAAAATCTCGCCGAGATATTCAGCAAGATTTTCTTCCTCGACAAGTTGAAGTGTGCTTTGGAATTCAATTGGGATAAACAGCTTTCCGGAGATGGTGGACCCGTCTATGGCAAGACTACGCATCCTGACCACAATTCAGTGCATATTCGGATGGATAATCGCGATCACTCAGTGTTCAAGAAAATAGATCACCACGCCGATATCATCTCGACCTTCATCCGCGAGCTGATCTGCGGCCATCTCTTCTGTTTCTGTTGCGAGGGAGCTGTTCCAGGCCGCTCAGATGTTTGTCGCTGGAGCGGTGATCCCGGCAACAAAGGTGACGGGCGCTTCTTCGGATGGTTCATCGTTGCTTGCAAGATCGACTTGTGCATGAAAGATCTGATCAATATAGACGGCCATTGCTTTAGCTTGCGAGCTGCCATCTCTCATTCTGAGAAAGGCGGTAAGATTTCGGCGGGAGACTGGTTGCTGTTCTTTACATTGTTCAACTGGTCGGAGATCGCTAAGCTGTTTGATTACCTTGATTCCAGTGCAAAAGAGCGAATCTCGTTCCGGAGGATGCTCCAAAAAGAAAACGAGGTGGCGCAGGTTTGGGCAGAGCTTGGTGAGAAGAATCCGAACAAGGCTGTGAAGGATTTGAGATGAGTTGCGCCAGAGATATGGAGATCCTTAGTTTGAAGAATGGCTTTGCTTTGCATTCCAGATATGTGTTGATGAAAGCGATTGTATCGACAGAGGTTTCTGAGCCCAAGGATAGTGCAGTGCAATCGTATGTCCCTAGCGATTCCTTTGTCAATGAAATCTAGCCCGTCTTTTCAACCCAAAGCGAAGGCTACTTGAGCAAGCCTTGGTCTTGCGCTATGACAGCATGAGTTAGTCTTTTGCGTCGCTCGTAAGGGAGTCGTCATTTACTCCACGACATTCTTGATTGATCAGAGCCATGGCTGGTACTTGCGAGCGGTTCGCGCACACTCTCTTGTTTGTCAGGCGCCAGAATGTGCCGGTCAAATCAAACTGAGCCGGTCTTTAGCAAACTCCAAGCCAGATACATACAGTCAGTCTCGGGCCCATACCTTCACCGCCTTACCCACAACAGCGGCTTTCATATCTTGCAATAGGGTGACAGACACGAAACTCTTTTCCTGGCTCTTTTCTCAAGGTTGGTTGTTCAGCTGGCAACATGGCGAAACCTCTGAGTCTCCGAGATCTCTGCAAGGAGTTGCGCAAGTGCTTCGACCAGTCAGCGGAAGGCGTTGATATGGATGCAGAACGAGAATCCCAGACTCAACCAGGTTCGGCGMACACCAGTCGTGAAGAGTCCCGAGAGTTGAAGACAGATAAGTGCAGGACAGACACACCACTTGATCTGGCCTACGCTACCCTTGGGAGGCTTAATACCGAGCCAGATGATTCCCAGAAGAGTGGGGTCGAAAAATGGAATCATTGGAACAATAAACACGGTGGGCTGGAGGTAAAGGGTTGGACTGTGGGTGACATGGTCAATTTGGCATCCATCATGAGCAGCATCTTCTTTCTTGATGAATTCCGATGGCCGGTCACCTTCGAGTGGAAGCCGAAGAACTACATCCAGGGTACGAAGTACCTCTATTATGGAACTGCTCAACATCGCCGAAGCGGCGAAATTCACATCTGCGTTGACCCGAACTGTCACAACGAGGTGAAAAAGCTGGACAGCCACAAAACCGCCATCATTTCGACCTTTTTGCATGAGCTTACTCACGCTTATCTCTTCTCATTCTGCTGCAATGGAGGGACTCATCATGGTGATACAGACGGGCCATGTCGCAGAGATGGTCAGATCGTTTGGCCAATGGATAAAGGCGGCAATGGGCACTGCATGGGATGGTTCCTGATTGCGTGCCAGATCGATGTTCTCGTGATGAAATTGATTGGTATCAACGGCCATCTTTTCAGCTTCCGGTCTCTGATCTCTCACTGCAAAGGCAGAGAAAAGGTCTCGGCAGGCGATTGGCGGCTGTTTTTCTCGTCATTCGATTCGACGGAGGTCAATAAGCTGTATGAGAACCTCCACGACAACGAGAAATTACATGAAAAGACCAATTTTTTGGACATGCTCAAGAGAGACAGGGCAGTTATGCAGGTTTGGGCGGAATGGGGCGAGAAGTCTTTGTAGATGATYTGTTGAGATAGGAATCGTTGATGGGAAGGTTTCGATATCAAGTGTCCCCACTATTCAAACAGCCGCTTTCCCAGTCGTGGGTAGCGAGTAGCGAAGTGCCTTCTGGAGAAGAGGTCTCGAGTTTCAAATCTTCTCGCGAGACAGCATTCACTCATGTTGCCTTCCGGTCCCGGGATATGGCGAACATAAAGAGGACCAGCTCCCAACCTCTCCCGTCTGTATGAAGTCCTCACAAAGGCGATGGTAATACGCCTCCGTCACACGAGGGCGTAGAGCATGCTGCGGTGGAAGACATCTACCCTAGTATAATGGTTGTTCGGGAGAAGAAGGTGGCTCTTGTTTGCTGGCGGTGATGAAGAGGTTGGCACCTGGTCTCGCAATGTCTCGATAAGAGTCAACACCATTGCCGAAGACTGCGACGAGCATTTTGCCTGTCCGTTCGATAAGCCTTCCGAGTGGTCTCGGATGATACCCATCTACAAGAATGAATCACTTTTCGATCCTCGATGTTGGTTCCCTATGAAGCGCTTCGTCTCGAAGAAGCCGAGATCTCGCCTGCTATYGAGATCATCGTCTTGTCGTTACCAGTAACATGCTTTTTGGCTACTATCTTCGTCTCCGTTGTTTCTGAATCGTCGCAGTGTCCATGACAGAAACATGAAGTATGTTCACGTCTCCCAGATCTGGACAAGCGCATGGAGGGTTACTACTTTATCGTCGCCTGCGAGACGATCTCATGGGCTTGTAGCCTTGTTGTTGTCGGTATCCGACAGACCCTCTTAGCATCAGGGGGACACTGAGAGATACCGTTCGATCGTTCCATGCGTWTCCTGTACATCGACTGAGCGACTGTCGAAGAGGATCGTCGACGGAGTGTTTCGCTCAGTTTCGCAAAGTCATAGCTTCCAGCGTGATGTCGTGAATGGCAAGGAAGCGGRGAGATGTCCCAGATCGTTCTACCAGTGGCTTCCACTCAAGACTCCGCTTGCTCACGTAGCGACCTCGCTCTTCATATCGACGTCTTTCCGAGCAAGACATCAGTACTCTCCTCGGTATCAAAATGTGTCCATCGCTCATGGACGATTACATTAGTGGCGGGAATCCTGCAGAAATGGTCCTCCGCGGAAAAAACATCGGCTCCAAGAGTATCGAAGAGGATGGGCCTCAAAAACGTGGGTGTCCCTGATCATCGTTGAGTTTGAAGCCAGCTAATAGTGGCTCAGCACTGCTGAAGAGGCTTTGCGACGACTTGAGGAGCATGCTTGCCGTCAAGCACTCCAACGACAGCATCCTCATCCCTTCTACGCAAACCGCACGGATCTCGCAATCAGAGGTCGACAGATATCCTCTCGACTTGGCACTTGCAACGATCCAAGCACGGGATTCGCATCGCCTCGGTGCGGCGCAGCAGGAGGGCAAACAAGAGTGGCATACCTGGAGATTCAGACATGCCTCTGGTCTAATACTGAACRCCAAAGGCCATCTCTCTGAGAGCGACACCTTGGCGCTGGTGCAGTGTTTCAGCAAAATGTTCTTCCTGCCCAGGATGCGCTCTGTGCAGTGCGAGTACAAGTGGATAGACGGACTTGCAAAGAAGAASAACAAGAACGCATATGGACTGACTGATCACCTCCCACAGCCAGATGGCGAATACTCATCTCGAGAGTTCCAAGTCCGGCTGGATCCAGGAGATTTTCGAAAGGATTTGGAACTCGGCACGCAGGTGGAGGTCTCTTGCTCGATACTGCTGCACGAAATGATTCATGTGTATATTCTCGCCTGTTCATGCGATGGTATCCACACCAGAAGCAACGAATGTACCAGAAATGGAAGAATCCTATGGCCTACTGGATCCGGGCATTGCGTTGCGTGGTTTCATCTAGCATGCCACATTGAGCTCTGCATGTCGCGGATCTGTCCGGGTTTTCAAGTTAATCTGACGGTCCTTCCTGGACTTCTTCAGGAGCTGCAGGCAGGTGGCTTGCCACTTGTTGCAGCGGAATGGGCAAGATTCTTCGATTCGTATAGCTGGGTAGAGGCGTGCGGCTTGTTTGATCGGCTTCATCCGAAAGAGCGGGACATTCTTCGTACTCACTTGGCTCACGACCCTTTCGTGATGGCGGTCTTTGCCAATCAAGCTTGAGCATGCGGTTTGAGTGTGGAAGATGGGCAAGTGCCGCGGGAGGGAATCGGAAGAGGTCAAGGTAGACATCGAAAATGATCTAGCAAAGATCCAGAATCTGATTTGAGGGCTTGAGGGTCTAGATCAAAATCCAGGTGAGTACAAGGACGGTAGCAAATTCTCGACTTCGTGGCCTCCAATGTTCACTGTGATATCAATCTGATCATCATCGGCAGCTGCGTTGTAGAGCTCGCCTCAAACGCRATGCCGTTCTTCGCTCCGGAGTGGAGACACTCCTTCAATATCTGTAGCTGGGAGGCAACATGTAAGCTATTCAACCGCATGACGGCCGAACAATAAGATCATCTCGCCAAGTGTCTTCTCCTTGGCCGAGCTGCCATCAGATCTTTGCTGAGGAAGTCAAGAAGCACATGTATGGTAGAGTCAGAGCAATGATGATACCAGTGACTTGTGGAGAGAACACTGGCTTGGAGGTGATGTTGATGTGCTAGGGGTAGGGAAGTGTGGAATCTCCGAATCGTATGTTGCGCAACCCGGAACTTGACAAATCGGCAGCGTCGGAATGATCGGCGTGGACTCCGCTCGATCGCGATGAGATTCTGGTGAAGGCGATGTAGATGGTATGTGTGTTGTGTGCTATACTGTAGCTACATGTCCCGTTTCCATGGCCCTCGCAGCATTATACCATCCCATTACAGCTTGCAGTTGTAAGCATTGCTAAAGGTATAAAAAACATGTATTGGGTGCATCTCGCTTTGCCGTGTGTGGCTCGCGTGGACAAGGATGTTGGGCATAAACTTAGCCCGATACGAGGGGTCGTGTGCACATCAGCTGCTGCGCCTCTGCATTGGGTTGGGTTGTTGACGCGTAAGTTACCCGTGCTCGAGCTCTTTTCGACGAATAGATGCTTCTCTTACTGCGAGAATGCGTTGTTACACTGCAGGATGCAGAGAACAGGCAATTAAGCGCCTGGCGCATCTGAAAACATTCCCGGAAAATGTGCATGGCCCGCGTCATCGTCGAACAAGGGTCTTGTCGGCCAGAACGGATTGCCGCCGGGGTGCTGCGTGGAGCGTGGAGCGTGGAGCTGCCGTCAAGCGCGTGGCAGCGATTTTTGGTTGACGGATCGCCGGATCTTTCGTTGAAAACAGTTCCTGCGGTTAGAGATCGTTGGTACAGCAGTCAATCAGTAATATTCTACCATTTAATTCGACCAACCAATACCATATGACCTATAGCTTATACGGTCATATTGTCCTCGTGGGAAAAGCGTGTTGAGTGTTGAGTGTGTTGAAGGTTAAAGTTGTCGGGGGGGACACACGTCCAACAATTTCTCCACCTGCATCTGCATCTTTGCAACCTATCGTGCCTGCGGACTCCCGCTTTACATCCTCCTTTCACCACCTCACCTTACACTCGCTACCTCGCCCACCTTTGAAGCCCCTCGATCTCGACGACGACCACGACGACCACGCTCTCCACCGCTGCTCCAGTTCTCACCACATGCACCGCGCTCAATGAGAGCGTTCGCGCTCGGCGGCGTGCTTGCCGCCGCTCTCTTTCCTTCCTCCCGCGCCGCCTTCATCTCCTTTGAGAACTGCTTGCCGGACTCGTTTATCAATTCATCTCCGKAGCAGCTGCAGTTCAGGCCTTTATTCGTCGAAGCCTCCTTCCTCGGACCAAACCACAGCCTGAACCTCACCGTATACGGCAATGTCACTGGTCAGCAGTTCCAAGGCGCATATCCACCGGCGAGCAGTGAACAGTGGAGCGACGACAGCAACGCCTTTGGAAAGATTGTCAACGTCACAGATGGCAAGATTGCAACGCTCACGGCGGAATACGAGGTGGTGACATTCACAGCATATCGCAGTCCAGGAGAGCCCTTTTGMGATGCGCTGACCCAAGGCGACTGTCCTCTGGGACCCATCTTCGGCTCCAATGCCAGCGATCCTCAAGAATTGCACGCCTTCTCCGTCTCTCACGACTTTGGTGGCTCCTTCGCTTTCAGCACCATCTCTACCACATTTCACATCATCTCCAGCGGAGCAGTTGCCACGAACATTGGCTGTATCAGCGCTCAAATCACTCCAGACCTGGGAAGCCAAATCGTTGGACTCCTCACTTGGCTGCCCGCGGCCATTCTCATCATCAAGGCAATAGCGACGCTCATGGCAGCGATCGGCTCACCATGGGGCAGTTCAGACATATTTCGCTGGAGCAGCAACTTTGGAAGAGACGAGGATCTGTTACGGCTGGTGACGCCTGGGTTTGGAGATTGTCTGCAGTACATACAATGGGTGGTCTTGACGGGAAGTTTGACACTGCAATATCCAGGCTTCTTTCGCCCAGCTGTGAGTCAGACTGGATGGTCAATCCTGCTGTTCAACGAGAGCTATGTCAGCGGTGGAGACGGATACCATGCCCTGCAGGATGGCTTGTACAACACCAATGCCACCTACGGCCTTACCCGCATGAGCCAACTGATTGGTATGGAACGATCCCAGGACATTTGGGCCTGCATRGCCATTTGGCTGCTCGTCATTGCCGGCGTGCTCGTCCTGCTATGCCAGCTTGGCTTTTTCGGACGCTGGATCTACCGATCGGTCACCAACACCACCGAAGAGGACTTGCGGCAGAAAAACCTGCCCTTTACGCTGGGAAACATCATACGCCTGCTGTTCAACTACTTCATCCTTCCGATTGTTGCACTCAGCATGTATCAGCTGGTCGTTGCGCCCCGATCCCCGGTCAGCGTTGTGGTTTGTGCGGTCATTCTTCTGGTCATCATGATTCTCAGCACCGCGTGGATCCTCAATGTCATCTTCGCTACCAAACCGCGGACACTCCTTTTCGACGACATGCCAACGGTCCTGCTCTACGGACCTTTGTACAACACATACAGCGACAGCGCGGCACCTTTCGCACTAATACCAGTTTTCATCACATTCGTTCGTGGCGTCGCCATTGGAGCCGTCCAGCCCAGTGGCATTGCCCAGATTATCGTTCTTGCTATTTGCGAGGTCATTCTCATTCTCACCCTCAACGGCTTCAAGCCATTCCAAGGACAGACAAGCATGAATCTCTACCATACCTTCTTCGCGGCCGTGCGACTCATCACACTCATGTTGATGATCGCTTTCGTCCCTTCGCTGGGTGTGACGGAAGCGCCCAAAGGATGGATCGGATATGTCATTTTACTCCTCCACGCCTGTGTCTTGGTGTTTGGCTTCTTCTTGAACGCTGCTGCGACAATCATTGAGGTCGCCATCCGAGCCATGGGCGCAGGTGGCAGCACTCAATCTGGCGTTGTGCGAGGTAGCATCTTGAACTGGCGCATGCTCAAGAAGCGACAGGACCGACCGGATCCAGGCCATCGAAATAGTATGATGAGCAGTGCCGCCATCCTGCGCAATTCGCAAGGGGATGCAATGAGCCAGACGTTCGGCGGACGCAGTAGAAGTGTCTCCGCTAGCAGCGCGCAGCTTCTCAATCGCATGAGCGGCTTTGACAACTTCTCCCAGCCTGGCGAAAGTATGACGACTCCGGATCCTGGCTCTGWCATTCCAGGCGATTACGGACCCAACACCAAGCCCCTCATCTTTGGCAAAGCAGACGGCGACAACTTCTACAGACCTCCCCGGCCGCGCAAATCAACGTTGGACGAGCTCAACCCCGGCCCCAGAACTAGAAAAGTCAGCGCTGCCGATGTTCCTTACCAAGACTCTCCGGGCCATGCTCGCGAGGCCAGTTATGACAGCGGCGCCGGCCATGGCTCTCCTCCGCCAGTTCACATCCGCGATCGCCAAGAATCCGCCGATGAGACTGGTAATCGTACAGATTATGCGGTGCGAGAAGTCGACCAATACTATCGTGGACCGGCGCTTAATGAGCAAGCGACCCGGAGGCTCAAGACCGGGCCAGCAGATCCTACTGGCCCAGCATCGACCGCCCAGAGCTGGTTTCAGAAATTGATATTTGGCGTGCAGGGCAAGAAAAAGGACCAGACCAAGGGCTTTGAGGTTGTACGTTCCGCCCGTATGCCGCCTCGACAGGACGACGGACCAGCAGATGAAGGTGTTGAAATGCAGACTGCACCAGCGATGCGCGATGTCAAGTACGATGATAACCCTTACAGTGACATGCCAGAGAGTCCTGGAAATGAGTTGCAGACTGTTGCAGGCGCCGAGAGGCCTATCAGCCCGACTGATGACCAGCGAACCAGTATCGAATTGATCGATGGCGCAAAGGGTGGCATGCATAAGCCAAGACTTGTTTCCATAGGCTCTGCGGGGTCCAGATCGAAGCACGCCTCGAAACTATCGCGAACAGTTGGAATGGGTGCGTCGGAGGGGACCAACTTCCTAGGACCGAACCTCGCAGGCCCCGAGGACCCCACTTTCGCTCCATTCTTTGGTGATTCAGGCATCTACGATCGCGGCACTCCGCCCATCGGTCGCAGCGATACCATCTCACATCCGGTTCTCCAGCCCATTAGCACTGAGCATGCGGCTGCGGTGGGAGTTGTCCCTGTCTATCAACGCAGACTCAGCGAAGCAACCGCTGAATCTTCCCTCGATGGATATGGAGGGACTGCCGTGAAGACTGAAGACCGTCTTCGATTTTCCGACCTCCCGATCCCGACTCTGGCACCGATTGATCCAATCGGCGGCATTGATCTTCCCTCGCGCTTCAACTCGAATGCAAGCCGCTACACTACCACGTCGTACAACACCGCCCCTTCTAGATACAACTCCTCCGCAACAGCCACTGCTTCACGAACAGCAGAACCTCCCGCCTCATCAGCAAACTCGGAATGGTTGAGAGCTGTTGACGGACTGGATTGGGATCATACACCCAACACGGCTCCACAGCCCGTGCAACGCCGTACTCCCAGCGTCCCACGGAGAAGTTCCCGCCGGCATCCCTCCTCTGAAGCTGGTTCAAGTTCACGCAGCCGAGGAGCTGCTGTCGAACACACCTTTGCCGGATTCGATTCCACAACCTACAAAGGCGACATGACGGAACATGAATCCTCGGTCAATGGACGAGCTTCGAGAGACGGGGTTGTGAATGTTGACAAGGCGGTTCGGTCGACCAAGGTCAGTACGCATAGGGCTGTAGATAGTTTCACGAGGAATAGCCTTGGGGTCAATGCTGCGCTGAAGGAGAGTCATGGAGAGGTCGAGGGTGGAGAGGAGTCTTGAGATGGGACCTTGGGCCTGGACTGGATTTGAAAGTTTAGCGTTGGCGTTTCGGGGTGTGGGTTGTACATGAGCTCTCTCTCTCTTCCCCATTCTCTGATGGATGAAGGGGTTGAGGAGGGAAGAGAAGAAGAAAAAGTTGTAATAGTCGTTAATGCTGTAATGAAGATTCTTGTGACATTTCTGGCTGCAAATTCTCGTGATTCATTGATTGATCTACTCGTTTGCAAGATATCTTCTACGAGATGGAGATCTTGACGAATTCTTTCTGTGGTCTCTGATATGGAGGTATTGGAGAGATAGTGAGAAGATAGGGTTAGGGTTGGGGTAGTGTTTTGGTTTGAGCAGTCAATGTTGTGGGCGACTTACACGTATATGTAATGGACATGGACTTTATACGGGACTCTCCAGATCTGGTTCGAAGATTTGTTTGTTATGACATAAACTGTGGTCAAGAGTACGCATATCGCGAGGACTTTCTTAAGTTGAAGTCGAGCAGCAATCGGTGAGGGTGAGAGACGATTTCTCCTGGTCCTTTCCATTCTATCGCTACGAGTTCAGTTTCGTGCTACAATGTCCTCGAAACCAATAAGTAGGTCGTAATCACGCCAGGTCAAGGGAGCCAAGACACCCGTACTAGATAAGTCTCTATCCGTCTACCTGTCAAAAGGAGTGCCCAGCCTAACGAAGTTGTACAAGGATCTAAGCGAGCGTTTAGATAGATAGATTGAACCGCAGATCTTATAGTGTTACTAGCACTTGAAAGAGCACACAAGCTCCATCTCCATCTCCTTCTTCTACTGCAGACAGGGTTGATTCAGTCCTCGAGGTGATCCGTCAACTCAGAATCTGACAAACTGTAAGCATGGATACGACGCTCCAGTTGGACTGCCATTGATTGGACATGAAGACTTTTGATAGTGCTGATGGTGCTGGACTTTCGACTCTCGCGAGGAATCAGGGACGAGAGACTAGCAGGTGATTATCTTGGTGATACTGTCGCATGAGATTGCCTGTGCTCTTGGAATTGTGATGGACGATAAGACTGTGAGGAGTGTCAGTCTGGCATGCTCTCGATCGTATGTTTTCGATATCTACAAGCGTGGGAGAGCGTTCTCTGCTGAGGAGTGGGCAATGTTCTTTGAGAAATGTAGCTGGGAAGATAGGGAGGACGTTTTGAGAGGCTGGACTTGGCTCTGGCGCAGAGTTTGCGGAGATCCATTGAGGAGGATATGGAGGGTTTGAAGTTGTAGGTAGTGAGAGAGAGAAGAATAGGAGCGAGAAGCTGTGATCATGGTACGTGAAGTGAAAAGTGCAGTAGCTGCTTCCTCGTCCGGAGACCATGATTGCCGATGCATGTGGCTCGAAGTTTTCGAAGAAATGTTCGGTGATAGAAAGAGAGAGGGAGGGAAGTTAGGGATGCTGAAGAATCTGCGTGTATCGGAATCTGCGTGTATCGCACGGCAAGGTAAGAGATACTATGACTTGCCTTAACTGTTCTTTAAAAGTGTAGACTCGCTCCAAAAGCCGATAAGCAAGGTGTTACATGTCAGGATCGCGGACCTGAAGTCTTACATTCCCCCCAGAATCTTAGAGAGGGACATGCAGCCGAAATTCCGTACCAACGTTCGGCACTCCTTGCAGCATGCATCAAGCTTACATCGCCTTTTTCCACTTACTGTACTTACTTGCCTCCCTACATCCAACTCGAAAACAATGCATCGCCGCAAAATGGAGATTGCAGCGAAGATCAAATTGAGTGGTCTGTTCCACCTCGTTCGGAAGGAAATGAAAGATGTGCGAAAGGAGATCCAAGAGTTACGGGCTTCTGTTGCGTCTTTGAATGTGGTCGTCTCTGAGCTGCAGCGGAATGGAAGCAGTGGACAAACTCTCCGAGGGCCGAAAGAGATTTTGGGGCGTCTGGGGAGGATTGAGGGCTTGTTCGACGTGGAGTACGAAAAACCGAAGCCAATTCTCAAAGGGAGCGATGTTGAAGAGGTGGAAGACGAGGAGTATGCGCTTTCCAGACCTGTGCTAGAGGAACCTACTACCGGACAAGTTGAGAGCAGCGATCCGGAGGTCGAGAATGCTGGTCCAGACACAGTTGCCTTGGATGTCAAACCTTCCGCACCCAAGGACAGAAGGTTGCGTATTCCCAGAGCCAAACATGTCACTTTTGAGCCACCTCTCGCCAATTCGGAATTGCGCCCAACGCAGTCTCAAGACACTCGGCCGACCACCTTGGAAGTGACCGAGGAGAAGGCCTCAGATATGCCAGCCTCGAAGAAGTCGTCCGGTGAAATTAGTCCTCAGGACAAGCGGTTTGATGCATTGTCGTCGCAGATAGCGCAACTGGTCCAAGGACAGGCCGAGATCATGGGACTTCTGAAAGGGTTAGCAGAACAGGAAGCAACACCGACGAAGAATCCGGTTGTAGTTGCGCGGCCGAGGAAGATACGCCGGAAAGTGGTGGGGTTTGTCTATGAGGATGATAGCGTAAAGGTGTAACAACATGGCGGTTATTTATGATAACGGGACTCTTTGAGAGTGGCAGTAATGGTCCTTGGCACCTCATGGGCAACTTAATACCAGTATGCAGCTTCAAACATGTGGAGAGCTGCCCAGTTGGGCGTCGAGAAGTTGATTCTGCATCTTAGCCGTGGCTGTGGAACAGTCAAAGTTGTCAATCATCACATCAACCTCGTCATTGGCGGCCTTGCCTCTTGCAGAGAGGTGTCTTTCTTTTCCGCGTAGACCCACTCGGTTGTTGAGTTTGGGAAAACTGCGGATGCAAGTGGAGGAGATGAAAGATGGAGACTCCACATTCAAATATTGACTCTGGAAATTAGTTCACCCTGCCCCAAGGTTTTCAACCCTTCGGTACCAGACGGCCGGTGAGCCTTGCCCCGATGCCGTGTTCCTCCAAAACGTGTTCCATTGAGCTGTTGGTGCGGCTCACGTTGGAGCGTTATGTGTGTGTTGAGGTGAATATTGCATGGTGAAGTCGTTGAGTATAGTCAGTGCAGTGCAGGGAGGAAGAAGTGCAGGTGAAACACTTGTAGCATCCGATCAAGGCTCTCCCTTTCATTCAGATCTGCATCCTCCAGAAGCCGATGCTCTAGCGAACATCTCCCACAAGCCTGCTGCGCATCCAACGCAGCTCAAGTTCGGGATAGTTAAGTGATACTGCGGGTGTGCTTCTTGTACCCAGATCTCCCCAATCCCAAACCAGCTTTTGACCGTTGGTACCTGACGATGCCGTTGATCGCCACGAGTTCATGAGTCGCCGGACAATAAATTAGGCGGTGCGGAAGGATAGGCTGCATGAACCGTAAGACTTCGTGCATGCGGAAACACCCTCTTTCTCCAAGCCTCGTCTTGAGGCGTGCTGTGTTTTGAGATGCCCTTTTCTTCCTCCAAACGGCCTCAAAGCGCCGCGATCACCCTACGCGATGGGACGGGCGCGGTGGAGCAGCGGAGACGGACTGTGAGCTTTGCGCCGGAGGAGGTGCAGAACATATGGGATCGTCCGAACTGGCCTCTGACTGCTGCTTCCGACGACATGGAGGAATTGGAGCCGGGGACGGAGCTGCGTGAAGGACAGGCGGTCCAAGGGGCGGTGGTGCAGAAGTCGCAGGATCACGGCATGCAGCTGGGAGGGAAATACGGATACACGTTTGACGAGCACGAGGTTAGCGATATCGAGGAGGAGGAAGAGGACCTGGAGGAGGATGATGCGGAAATGTTGCAAACCCCATCGACATCGACGCTGTCACAATCGCAGTCTCGGTCTCCATCCCACCACCGACGACCGGATTCACCGTCGTTTCACCTTCAGCCCACGCCCTCCACCTCTGAGTCGCACAAAACCTCATTACGAGGCTTGGAACGCCCAACCGAGCCATCTCCCCAGCCAAACGTTTCACTTGTCCACGAAGGGGAACCCCAGCAGCACCATGCCATTACCAGTAGTACGGCCTCTTCATCAGCACCCACGTCAGATCAGCAGGACCAGCAAGGCCAGCAAGACCCACCACCACATCCGAGCAGCTTACAACAACCGATACACTCACAATCAAATGGGCAGACGACGACGATCACATCCGACGACAATGCTTCAGAAACGCGAGACAGTCTAGCCGTTCCCATCACGCCCAGCACCGCCACCAACAACAACYCCCCCGTCCTCCAACAAGGCTCACGTCTCAGCTATCACGCCGTCCCTTCCGCGAACAACAGCCGCGCTTCTCTCGCCAAGGCGCCGATGCATAGTCCGCCTTCCCACCGCCGCACATCCACACGATCTTCGCACAACCCCTACAACACCACCCAAATACCCTCGAACAAGGAGCGACTACGATATAGTTGGCAATCCCTACAAGATGACGAGCCGAACCGTCCACGGATACACATCATCAAGCTGGTGTCGAATACAGCGACGGCTTCTGCAGGGTTTCCCACCGGAGAGGCCTTTGGGTTCTCCATCTCACCTGGCGGGAGGAGGATCGCGGCTTACAACAGTGCGAGGTTGTATCTGTTGCAGACTGCAGCGCTGCCTGTAGGCATTAGCCAGGACTATGCATTGAAGAGAAGGCCTTTGGCGGTGGAGCTCACCGACGAAGGAAATATCATGGCCATTTTGACCGATGGTCATACGGTCAACATCTACGATCTTGAACATGAAGTCAAGAGAACACGGACAATCAAGCTGGATTTCCATTCGAGTTGCATTGCGCTGGCTCCTACGGGTGGTCTCCTGGCTGCTGCGTATGAGGGTGGTGTTGAGATCTTCTCGCTGGATGCTAGTGCGTTGCCCACGGACAGGAGAGCTGTGAGGTCGATCAGGATGGACCGGATGACCTTCTCAGAGGATGGGTCGACTTTATTGGGGACCACAACAAGAATCAACGTCTCTTCGACTGTGGTTGTGTCGGTTCCCGTCTTTCCCTCAGCRGCGGAGGGAACTCCTACACACGCAGAACTCAAGGAGGCATGGTGTTCTGAGCTCCTCCACCCTGAAAATATCCGCAACAGTAGTCACGCAACATTCATGCGCGATGCACGGACAACCTGCAACGATCGACTCTTCGCATGGAACGGACTGGAGGACACCTTTGGCCTGCTTCATGTCGCAGATATGCACTACGGGAATGCAGAGTTCCCAGTTGTGATTGACCCGCCGCTGTCAACATGTGGAGGGCTGGGAGCAGCAATCCACAGCTGTCCTGCGATTGACGAACACGGAGACACGGTTGCCATGATTGTCAATGATCGCACAATCCGCTTGTACATCGTCCCAAGGAAACAAGTTGATGAGAGTATACCAGTGGAAGCGCATAGCATTGACCATGAATTGGATGAAGGGTATGGATGTCCGTTCAGTGAGGTGCGATGGGTGCACAGTTCTGCGGCATTGCCCTCGCCTGCGGATACTTTAAACTCTGTCAAAGGCAGATTGATCGTTACAAGTCCTGGAGGCGTGAGCGAATCGGGGATTAGTGAAGAGAGTGTGGAGGATATCGAGGGCGGAAGAATCATTCTTTTCGACTTTGATCCGCAATTTGCAGGACAACCAGGTCAGACTTTCAGTCTGACTTTGGGGAAGAGTCCGCCTCAAACTTTGGAGGAAGAGCAGGTGGATGTTGCTGAACAAGTTGCGCTTGTGAGGAAGCGGACGGTCAATCAAAGAGAGCGGGGAGGACTCAGTCAGAGACCTACCATGCTCGGAAGGGCAGCGACAACATACAACACTCACCTGCGAAGAGGGCCGAGTGCGATGGGTGGGAGGAGCGCACGAACGAGTATGCTTTCGATTGGAACGCTACAATCTGAAGGTGCGAGGAGTCTCCCCGATCTAATGGAAAATGGTGAGCAATCGGAGAGCTACGAAGAACCGTATGTGCAAGGTGCACCCAGATCGCAGGCAAGTCTTCAAAGAGCTGCTTCCAATGCGCAACGGCATCGATATCAAGCTCTTGAAGAGAGAAGTCGAGAGAGGATTTCTGTTGATTCCAATGGGAACTTTCTTCCCCTGCCGGAGTATACTGAAGAGCCGAATGCTCCTCTGCCCCAACGTTTCCGTGCTCTGGCTGGATTGGAGACGCCAGCTGCACTCCCGGGGAAACCCTCGTCAGGGCTTACTCCAGACTCCGCAGAGTCCATCTCACCTCCTGCCCTGAGCGAGAGCTTCACCGCGGACCAACACTTCCGCCCTGCTACCAACACACCACCCTCGGCAGCAAGCATTCGCCCCTCACCAAGTCTAGATTTCCACCTCGGCCGCTCCGCATCCCCTGCAAATGGACCCGCGGCGAGCATTCGTTCAGTGTCGACAACGAACAACTCCTCCTTCTATCCGACGCTACGAGGAGGAGAGTCTTACCGACCTGCCAGTCCAGCGGCAAGTACGCGGACACTCGAATCTGTCAGTGCGCATCAGCAGCAATTGAGACCTGGTCCATATGGCACCCCGAACTTCCTGCCAAGAAGCCTGCAGAGGGCATACAGCAATGCCGTCTCTCCACTCCCAGCGAATGAATCCCGAAGTGGGAGTCGCGCAGGAGCTTCGTCCGCTTTCGGAACACACTATGCGGGGTCCGTGCAAGAAGAAGATGAAGCGGGATGGGATATCATCTCTCCGGTCGCTCCGAGTCGGACAATATCACCGTTGGACATGCGAAGGATGAGTGCGAATGCGAACCCGAATCGCTTTTCGCAGCAGCATTTGCAACAGCCAGGGACGGAGAGTAGAAATGCCAGTGTTGTTAGCGCTTCTACTGCTGGAGGATACGGACCTTCAGCGCACCAGCGGAGTTTGGTACACGATGGGAGGAGATTGCCGCCGCATATTCTGGCGTTCCGAATGGCTGCTGCTGAGAATGCGCAGGCAAGTGTGAATGCGAAAGCCCTTGCTCAGGCGAATGTGAATGTGAACGGCTCCCATGCGCACGGCAATGGGAACGGTAACCATCATGTGGATGTCGATAGCCAAACCAGCGCAAGCCTTTTCCCGGCTACAGTGCCCCTCGACCAAATCCCTCTCCGACAGCAGCCAATTCAAGACGGGAGAGCGGGAGTTCAAGCACATCCCATCACTGGATGGAGACCTCCTGCTCCTGCTGTCAAGCCGGGGAGTTCAGGTTCAGCGGGGGGCAAGAAGAACAAAAAAGGGTTGTTTTCGACGAAGAAGAAGGAGAGGGTGGAAGAGTTTGGCAAGACTGGTGGTCCGGATGTGGACGCCATGTCGGTGTGGATTCCGGAGAAGGCAGGCAAGGAGAAGTGTGCAGTAATGTGATGAAACCGACAGGTTGTCGTGGGAGGAAAGGCAGCATTGCGTGGGTTGTGATCTTTTGCATGTGGGAGCACTCCGGACTGAGTTTGAGCGTATGATGACACCTTAAGTAATATAGATATACCCCACCCCTTTGAGGGAATGTGAAGAGTTGATTGTTGCGCTGAAGTTTTGCCTAATTAGATGATGGGGTTCATTTCTACTATGCTGCATTTCGAATGTATCGGAAGTGCAAGATGTGAGGTTTTGCGTGACTTGGTCTTTGTAGAGACATTCGGGTGGCATTGATCAGCAACAAAGTGAAAGTGGAGTGGCGAAAAAGTGCCCGCAAATGCATGACAWCAATGCCACCTCGACCCTTGCAGCTTCGATAACTTCCCAAGGTAGCAACAACAACCTCCTCGCTCACCTTTAACCTCCTTACACCACATCACAAGCTTATACACTTCACTGACACCTCCAAACTGAAGCCCACCACTCAACTCACCTTCCTCTTCCTCGGCCTCCTCAGCGCCTACACCATGTCCACTTTCCTCCAACGCCTCTTCCGGCCCTTCTCCTCGTCCACCATGCACTTCAACCCCGAAACGTCCGCCACATCCACCATGACGTTGCCGGAAGGCGCGCAGAAAGCTACTCTGGCCGCGGGATGTTTCTGGGGAATTGAACACATGTATCGACATGATTTCAAAGACAAGGGATTGTTGGATGCCAGGGTCGGATATATTGGCGGCGAAGTCGATGAGCCTAGCTATAGGGCTGTTTGTAGCGGGCGGACTGGACGTGAGTATCTTTTATGATAATAAGGGATATATGGGGATATACGGAGTGAAAATGTCTGCTGATACTTGGGGTTTTGATGATGTAGATGCCGAAGCCTGCCAGATCGTTTTCGACCCCGAGAAAGTGTCCTACAGAACCCTCCTCGAGTACTTTTACAAGATGCATGATCCTACCACCACGAACCGCCAGGGACCGGATACGGGCAGTCAATACCGAAGTGGAATCTTCTATCATGATGATGAACAGAAGAAGGTCGCGGAGGAGGTTACGAAGAAGGTCAATGAGCAGTGGTGGAAAGGTGGCGTTGTGACGGAAATCTTACCTGCGGGTCAGTGGTGGGATGCGGAGAAGTATCATCAGTTGTATTTGCAGAATAACCCCGGAGGATATGAGTGTCCCAGCCAGTAAGTTTTTTGTTAATGTTTGGTCCAGATTGTGGGTGGTTGTGCTAACTTTGTGTGACTTTTTGTAGCTTCTTGAGGAAATTCCCGGATCTTCAGTAGGGACGAGAAGTGGTGTGGGTTTTGATCAGATTATGATGGATTGTATTCATAAACAGATTGATTGAAGATGAGGTATCAGAACGACGTACTTCGCATTCGCTGTCGTAATCAAGCGCGAGTCGACTTATTTGACTGACATATATGCCCTGGAGCGACTTTTATCACCGAAAAGTCGTTCATCGAAACTGTTCAACTCAAACATATCTACCTTCAAGGAGTTCAATCCCCACAGAGCTGCTTCCAGAAAATATCTCGACCTCAACTCCTTAGGGTCGAAACCAAACCAACCTGGAACGATGTCTTTAGCAAGATGCTCTCAGACTGAGCGCAACTGATCCAATTAATACAACCTCAAGGCGTTGGATACTTTGGCCCTCCTCTGCGTATGAAGATACACTCCGAGTGCACTTGAGGTGTTTGCCTAGCACGAACCTCTTCATCGTTGCCACTTGCAGAGAAAAATTTGAGATAGTGTTCAATCAAGATCATTAGTACAGATTCCTACACCCTCTCCAATGAATTCTTCTCAGCGCATGGAATCAGAGTCGCGATTGTCATACTTCTTTCTCAGTAATCTCTAGAGCCGTGCTTCCTCGAGCGTCATCGATGGAGAAATCGTTCCCCCTGCTCGGAGAAGTAGTTAAACWAAACCCTCAAGTCTAGTCCTTGCTAGATGATTGGTAACGGTATATATTTGAAGCCGTCAGGGTGTTATGTGCAGCTRGCAACTGAAGTATAAGTTGGCGCCGTGGTTCAAGAACCATGTATTCAAGCCATGTCAGAGTTGGTCCCGATGACATATCTGTATCCCAAGTCATCGCAGGATACATTGTGGTGCATCACTTCGCGAGAGAAGAAGAGGGGAGCATCATTCTGCTCCTTGGGTGATATTCCAGCCATGCTGTAAGGATCGCGAAAGGGTCACGACGGAAGGTTGTCGGACGGCCGCTTTGATATCGATTGTGTTGTCATGATTTCCCGAGATCATCATGTAGATGAGCAATATGTAGCTGCCGTAGCTTCGCGTACATCTCCGGGAGCTTCAACTCCCGCAATCTCGGCGCCTTCAGGCTCAAGCTGGCGATGGCGAAGGGTCTCTGTGGCACTTGAGGGCGGTGGGAGGTCAACGAGCACAAAGTGAGGCGGATCGAGATTTATTGTAGGGAAATTGTTCAGAAGGTGGGCGAAGATGTCGTTCCTGGCAGCCATGAGTGTGCTCGAGACACATCCATCGTCAACCTCACCATCTTCACGCTGCCCTGCTGATGGAGTTAACAGCCCGCCTCAGCAAAAGTGGTGCTAGGGCAACGAGTTCGTAATCCGCATCTGAGGGGAATATCTTCCCATCATTCCCGAGAGGATGCATCACGCAACAAGGACATGTGTTGTCCATATCCCAAGTGGCCATGTTACATCCGACGGTCAAGTTTCAACCTCGCTGTCAGACATGCAGTGACACCCGCAAACGTGAGCAACAAGCATTTCCCGAYAGTAAAAGGACGTTTCATCCGAAGCGTCACGAAGACGTCTTGGATAGTTAGCGTTTCAACAACCAAGACTGCAAAGTCCGTAAGCTATTATTGCCTGGAGATGATGGCCGAGTGACCAACGTAGGAACAATGCAATGCTGGTGAGGGTAAGAAGATGTTTCGAACATGGCCTTTTCCGCATGCCGACTTCTGCAACACGATGCCATTCCAGAATTCAGCACCAGAATAGCTCAGTACTGTAATACGCAAACGAGGAAACAACCCCGTCTCCGGCTCTCCAAACACCACACAGGTTTCATCCCGCCGCCCTTCTCACGCGAATCGGACCCTTTACATCTCCCACACCGACCTCCTCTCCCAAAGCCTCACCTTTCTGCGTGACTTCACACGCTCCATCCGCGCGCATCTCCCAGATGACTTCTCGGATGAGAGGCATGGCATCCCGCCATTCTTGACAGCCGAGGGAGTGAAGATGTGCAGGTGAGAGGGCGCGGGCAACTTCGGAGGGACAGAATGTCTTGGGTGGGTCTCTGCGGTGGAGGAAGGAGGTGATGTGGGGTTTCAGGATTGATGCTGTGTTGGTGGGTGAGGTGGACATGTTACAGTGTGGTGTTTGTTGGAAGAAAGGGTGAGRGGGGGTGTTGAATATGCTTGACCAGGTCAAAATTCTTCTTGCTCATGTTGATAATAAATGTTCATTCAGTAGATGTGGGTGAGTTGTGACTTTCACCGCTCCGTCAAGATGTCGTTGGCTACAGTCATGGTATACTTTCACCTGCCGAGACCGCCCAGCCGTCTTGTCAGGCATGGGTGTGGAGATTGTTTCAGGTTGAGAGTTAGAGCTTCGCTGGTGAAACGGCGGATCGCGAGGTACCTTGGTACAAGCTGCGTGGTCGGACCAACGAAGAAGAAGCGATCGAAGCCGAACCGGGCGCCCAAGAACGAGGAAGAAGAACGTTAAAAGTGTGAGATTTGTCTTTTCCAGTATTGCGATCGCTGCGCTTATCGGTCTGGGGAAAGGGTAAGCCAGCAAGGACACACTCTCTTTTCTCGTGGTATACCATCTTTTGTTGTTGCCGTCGTTGTCGTTGTTGTTGTTCGCCAGCATCACTGTGTTGTACCCGCCTCGTTGCATGAATTGAAGGGGCTAGACTGGAAGGACTATTATTAGCAGCGCTTCCTGGCTGGGCTGGCTGCTGCACGACTGACCTCTCGTTTCCCGTGCGGCCGGAGACGATCTCACGCTGCATCTTCCCTWTCCCTACTCCACCATCCCACGGAGGAGGGCAACGCCGTGCTGTGCCGCGCTGTTGGTCGTTTGGATATAAGATACCACTGTCATTGAAAGAGCAGAGAGGGATAGTGTGTGTTGTAATAGTATAAAAAAGGAGGACATTGCGACATTGCTGGCCATTGGAGACAGTGTTCGGGGGCGAAAGACGGAGACGGCGCATCGAGAATATAGGCACGACGAGCGAGCGCATACACGGCGACGACTTTATATCTCACTGGTCACCCCCACCAGAGGAGTCATCCATCCCCAGCATGGCAACGGCCATGTCTGCCCCTCCGCTAGACGACTCGCTGAATTTCACCACCAACCTCGACAATCCCCACCAACACAACCTTCACAACACCAGCAAGATGGCCGCCGACGACGACGACCAGTACACGGTGGAGCGCCCGCGTGCCGTGGCGTCCTCCATTGATCGCAACGGCAGCAGTTCGTCTTCCACCAGCGACACGACACTGCCACCACCGCCGCTCACGAAGAAGGTGTCGCGCTTGGGATTGGCCAAGAACAAGGGCAAACTCGCCGTCACCACGCCCAGTCAGGAAGACCTGCACTCGCGCTGGGCCGAGTTTCAAGATCCCTCGTCGGTGATCAATTCCAACAGCTTCAAATCGGAGCAACACAAGCACTTGAGCCCCCTCTCGGCCGACACCAACAATAGCACCATTGACAACGGCCAAGGTGAAGCCAGCATGGCTCCAGCGTATGTCGAGCCGGCTCCCCGCCCACTCTTCTACACTACCATCATCCGCGACTTCGCTTTCCCAACCCACCATTACCTTCACAACGGCAGCCCAAGCCACATGCCTGAAGAGGACGAGCTGCCTCCCGGCTATGGCCTCAGCGCCACAGCTCCTAGCTTCACACCGGGTCGCAACGGCGACGCCCCGGGTCCATATCGTCACTCCAACAGCCACCGTCGCTTGTCCGACTCCGCTGAAACGTCCACCTACAACAGTGGACTCGGCGATGGTGGTCACTGGGTGCCCGGAATCTGGGGCGGCGACGGCGCCATGTACGAAGACATGCAGCCCCTGCCCAGCACGTCCTTCCGCGAGGAAGACGTGGGCTGGAACAACACCACCACCCCACAGACCATCAAGAAGCAGCACCGCAAGAGCAGATCCTTCGCCGACACATTCAGCTATGAGCGTGGACGTAGACGTGGAGAGAGCAACGCTTCGAAGCGCGGCAGCTATCACCAAGGTAATGAAAATGGCGGACATTCCGATCCAGCCGGCCGAGAAGCCCTTCGCGCGAGTCGAGGCATGGAACCTTCCGAGACAGGCGATTTGGAAGATGACATGTACTCACTCTCCCTCTCGCAGCAGACCAGGCCGAGAAGAGACTCGCATGTCGCCGCCACACAGACCCTACCCAGCCGGGCGTTCCACGAGGCACAACTTCCCCATCTGCAATCGCGGATGGTGGACAGCGACCTCCCTCTCGATCTTGAAGACTTCCAGCACAGCTCCCCTCAGCGCGAGAGCCTCGGGCCCGAAGACGAGGAACTCTACAACGGACCCAGTCTGGCGCTCTACGACTTTGAACCCGAGAACGACAATGAACTGAGGATCAGGGAGCGGGAAATCATCATGGTTAGTTACCGGCATGGTTTGGGCTGGCTGGTCGCCGAGAATGAGAATGGCGAGAAGGGGTTAGTTCCTGAGGAGTATGTGCGATTACTGAGCGAAATGGAGGAGTGGGAAGGTGTTGTTGTCGAGGAGTAAGGTAGTAGWAATGGGAGAAATGAATGGTGGTGGTGGGTTCGATAAATGAGGTTTACGATTGTATGAGCGATGAATTAAAGAGATTCTCCTCCTCCGCCTATTATTCCACCCCGAGGACTGAGGCAATGAGAGACTGACTGGTTTGGTCTGTTTAAAGAGGTCTTCTGTTGTAGTCGGAGGGTGTATATGAACAGCGAGCGGGTAATGTTGTATTGATGCCCTGTTTCACTTGTGGTGGATTGATGTTTTGCTTGCGTGAGGTGTTGCGGGGTGTGTTAGAAGCGGCGGGCAGGCATGGACTTGTCCTGGGGAGGAAGAGCTGGCAACTAGGTACTGAGGATTGGACAGAGGACTTTACCATGCATCGGAGTCCTGAACTGATGATGAAAGGCTCTACTTCTGGAAAGCTATAGGGCGTTCACTGGTCTTTTCGGGAAGGGCGATTGTTGGTCTCATTTCTTTGAGTTGAGGTGATGTGTGGGCATTCCCTGATTGGATATCCGCCTTGTTTTGACATCTAAAGCCCTGTATGGTTCGATAATAGCTATCTCTCATACTTCCCACAAGGATCTCGCGACTCAGATTCTTCGCAGTCTTTTCCTTCACTTCACATTACTTTCTTTCTGCAAGCGAATAGATGAGTAAATCCCTGGCGTAGGTGAACCCGTACTGATCTTCCGAGGCGGGGGACGAGTTCAGATTCCCAGTAATTTTCATATCGATCGGGTGGATATATATATTTCAGATTGGCGGGTTCTGTGTGGAGGGAGTCACAGTTGTGGAGGAGGAGGCTGGGAGAGGGGACCCGAAGAAAACGAATTGAAGGGGGAGGTGGTGGGTGCTTTGCTTGCATGGATGGATGGATGGTTGGTTGGATGGAGGGCTTTCATAAGTGTAGAAGCGGGAGTATACCATGGATGAGAGTTCTAAGATGAGGACGAGGGTTCTTCGGTTGGGGAGCATTGAGACATTTGATCGGTCCTGAGGAGAAGAAATCGAAGAACGACTTGATGTAGTTCATGCGCGGATGGATGGCTTTCATGAGTGTAGGAGTAGGAGTGTACCATGTATAAGAGTTCTGGGATGAGAATTGGGGTTCTTTGTTTGGGGAGCACTGAGAGACGAATCCGATCGGTCTTGAGGAGAAGCAATCGAAGAACGGCTTGGTAATGGACGGCTTTCATGGCTGAAGGGGCAGGACTTTCCCACGGATCAGAGTTCTGGTATGAGGACGAGGGCTCTTCATTTGGAGAGTACTGAGATACTGATCTATTGTAAAGGGTGGGTGAATATTGCGGCCTTGAAATTGTGTGAGGGCTTCTTCTCGCAGAGTGCTGTGTGGCTGCCTTACGGCAAGGAAGAGTCCAGTGGGAAGAAACCTTCTTGCTGGTCGGAATTTGCTTGGTGATGCGAGAGCCGTGTCCAGTCTATTCTCCAGGCCGGGTTTTCTGTACTGTTCTTATTGGGGAGGGAAACTTCCACCTAGGGCGTCCACCTACGAAGTTCCATTCACAAGGATGTGCTTTGTCAACGACTTTGCAAGTATAGCAGCCCTCCACGCTCAGAGGATGGGTGACTTGCTACTGCTGCTTGCGTGAGTTGCTCAATTGTGGCGAGGAGGATGAGCCAGGAAGGAGAAGCAGCTGGAGGGAGGACTCTCAGTCGTCTGGACGATATCATTCTCAGGTTCGAGGAAAAACCGAGTATCCGGAAGACGGAGGTGGCGCCATGGTTAGATGAATAGAGAAAGGCAACTTCGAGTATGAATCGTGGTATGCTGAGATTGATAGTGTAGAGGCGCTAATGTTGATGAGACAAGGGTGCTGTTTCTGCATTACATTGCGACATTGAGATGGTTCCTGTGAGCTCTCGATGTGTTGCGTTGAGGTTTTCACACATCATCTACAAGCCTCGAACATCGCCTCCCGCTCTCGTCGAGAAGAGACTGCGTCGTTTTCCTGTCCTGCGGGCTCAGCCTTCCTCTCGACTTTCCCCTCGACCTTCTTCTCAACTTCCTCATCGCTAGGCCGCCAGATCATCTTCCCAGCAGGATGCTCAGACACGGGCTCGCTCTGTCCAGGACTGTTCAGTAGATTTTCTCGATAGGTTCCTCCTGGTACGGCGTAATCTTCCCAAAAGATGCCTCTTCTTCGCAGCTCTGGGATGAGAATCTCTACTACATCCTCGAAAGTCTGCGGCATGAGGGCATATGCCTTGGATCACCAATCAGTAGGTTTCTCAAAAACATAGAGGGTGTGTAACCTACAATATTAAACCCATCAACTCCACCTTCCCGAACCCATCGTTCCATCTCATCAGCCACGACCTCTGCCGTCCCAATACATGTAGCACCTAACCCTCCAACCATGATATGTTCCGCCAACGTCCTCTTCGTCCACTTCCCACCATTAACCTCAGGTGCAGTCTTCAACAAACCTTCAATATAACTTCTTATCGCATTACTCTCTACATATCTCAATTCCTCATCATCTGCATAAGGAGCCATATCCACTCCCGTCCAACCCCCGAATAATGCAAGTGCGCCTTCATAGTCGCCATATTGAATGTAATCTCGATACTTGCCTTCCGCTTCTTCTTGCGTACGWCCCAAAATCGGGCAGAATTTGGCCAGGACTTTGATGGAAGTGGGATCGCGGCCGTTGGAAGCTGCTGCTGCGGAGCGAATTTCTGCGATGCTGGATGCTACACTTATAGGAGCGTGTGCCGAGACAAAAATTGCTTCTGCGTGTTTTGCCGCGAAGGATTTTCCTGCTTTGGAGGTTCCGGCTTGCATTATGACTGGGGTGCGTTGTGGAGATGGGGCGCAGAAATGAGGACCGGGGACTTGGAAGTACTTTCCTTGGTGATTGATTTCTCGAACCAGGGAGGGATCTGTGTAGATTCCTGTGCTGCGATTGAGTTGCACGGCGTCGGATCTCCAGGAGGAATTCCAGAGGGCGTAGACTACGTCCATGTATTCTTCACAGATTGCGTAGCGTTCGTCGTGGTCGGCTTGGTTGGCGCCGTTGGTGAGGTTGCGAGCTGCGGAGTCTAGATAGCCGGTCACGACGTTCCAGGCTACTCGTCCATTTGTGAGGTGGTCTGCTGTTGAGAGACGGCGGGCTAGATGGTAGGGTTGTTCGTAACTTGTGCTTATCGTTACGCCGAAGCCGATGGATTTGGTGACTGCCGCCATTGCGGGGACGACGGAAAGAGGTTCGTTGACGGGCCACTGCGCTCCGGATTTGATTGCTGGAGTGAGATTCTTGGGTCCACCGTAGACGTCGTAGCCGCCTAGGACATCGGCGATGAAGATTCCGTGGAATGAGCCGCGTTCGAGGAGTTGGGCGAGGGAGGTCCAGTGGTCTAATCTGTTGAAGTTGGAAGACTTGTCTTCGGGATGTCGCCATAGACCAGGAGACTGGTGACCCGAGCACATTTCGACAAAGGCATTGAGGATGAGTTTCTTCTTTTCTGGAGTTGGAGGTTGAGTTGTCTCTTGAGACTTGGCGTGAGAGGGAGTTCCGTTTGGGAGGTGGTTGTTGGTGTGAGRAGATGTGTCATTGGATATGTCATTGGGTAGCTCTTTTGTTCCATTCAGCGATTCTGTACCATTGCTCCCTGCGATACCATTCGGAAGGTCATTGGACTGGTGGCTGGGCTTGCTRAGGACGTAGCGATTGTCGGCCATGCCATTTGGTGGCATCGTGTCGCCAGTCGCTTCTTGCCTTCGATATTGTTCAAACAACGCTTCCCGACTCTGTAATGTTAGAAAATCTCGAGAACGATCGTGTTGTTGTGCTGTACGTCGTCGCCTGGCAGACGATGTGTTGTAGGCAGCTCGGCAATTRCTCCACCGAGGGGATGCATGCATGCATGCCTGCCGATGGCGTGCGCGATCTTGGCCCGCCGGCCTTCTTCATCTTTTCCACACACAACATCATCCCAACATGCTCCTCCATTTCCTCTCATCGACATGGTGAGCATGGCCAGGCTGCCGACAATAAGGCTAAAAGTCCATGAAATTGTCGTGCAGAAGCTTGCTCATGAAGCGACGATGAAGTAACAGCCCTTCATACGCTTACCTAGATCTGAGAGATGTCAACATGCTTGAAATTATCACACACCGCAGACGAGTCAGAAACAAGGTGGATGGAGACAGCGATCAAGAACTCTGCCATTCGTTACGGGAAGACGACGATCTCGATAGCTGGCGAGAATGCAGCCTTCTCTCAATTACAACAAGATCTTCCGGACATCCGCTTTGACATTTCTTTCGAAGGACCATCAGTGGAAATACAGGCAGAGCATTCGAGAGTGATCTTGGTGACAAGCAATACCAACAATGCCTCTGTTTACCGACGCTGTTCCTTTCATGTGGCCGATCTTGGGCGTCTATTCACCTGGACCCATCCAGCAGGACTACTTTGCTCGGTTCTCGCGGACGTTCCTATTTGAATTAGCTGGCTCGCGGCGGTTTACCACAGAAAAGACATATACGATGGAAGCATTACACGAATGCCGATGGTTGTTCCAGATTTTGTCGCACGAGCGCAGCCAGGTGTGTGCGCAAGACAAATGCCTCTCTACTAAACTCGCCATGCAGTGTCACGTCATAGTCATTGCTGGATGACACTGCGCTCAGCCTATGCTTATGCGATCATCTTTCCCACTAGCTAAGAAAACATGCCTTGGACAGGCGCCTCCGGCGAGTCACAATACGGAACGCCCCAAAGTCCAGGAAATCCCCTCACAACCGCCGCCTTTTCGTACTCTTACCTGAACACGATGATGACCGGCTTGTCAGTCGTATCTATGAGATACCACTCCAAGCAGGCACATTCGTCCTCGTTCAACTTTCCCATTAAGTCATCAATTTATTCCCACGAGGGCAGTTCGAAAAACTGTTGCCATTCTGCCGGGTCGTACTACATAGCATCTTCCGCGTTGCATTCTCTCACCAGGTACCGAAATACCCCAAGGTCAGCTCCCAACGCGAAATTCTCATCAAGAACCAAATCCAAACCCGCAGTATGATGAGACCAGATAATGTCATCGCCTGTTCCTAGTCTCCATAGCGACTTTCTATTCCGCATTCATCCATCAAGAATATGCGGCTCTCCATCACAGCAGAACAGATGAAGATATGCGTGGGCGCACTCGTGGAACAGCATGGAGAATACCGCGGCCTAATGAGTATGGACCTGCTCCAACTCATGCCAATCTCTGAGATCGATCTGCATTTGAATGGTGCCATCATTTCTGTATGCTGAGGATCCGAATCGAAGCCGCATTGCCGTTATTGTTGAGTGTGGCAAGCACTCTGGCGACTTTGACCATCTCTGGCTCAATATTTTTCAGGTAGAAAGCTTTTCTGAGGAGCGAGATGCACTGGCTAATGCTTCCTACGCTACAAGTGGTCACATCGCTATCCTTGAACCACTGCTTCAACAGGTCGAGCCCGGATCGTTGGAGTTTGGAAAGCTGCCTGATTTACTTCTTGTTGAAGTTCTTGACAGTGGCGATTGTGAGATCAAGCGGCTTTACCTGAGGAACAGGCGAATCCTGCTTCTTGCGCGTCGCTGCTACTGCATGCTGGACCGGGAGATTCCATACAGGCGGCACTTTGAAAAGCTCATTTCCTCGGAGCAGGTTGAAGCATAGACGAGTGAGGTTACTCATCGAGACTTTAGCATCATGGTATAATGTCGGTCCTTTTGCGAGAGAACTTACCTGGGCCTATCAATAACGGATCGGGCATCTGCCTTGCACATTTTGTTGGTCTCATGCTTGGTTTTGTATTTCTATGCGCTGGACTACGGGTAGTACGGAATGATCCTCTAGCAGGTTGCGCTGATGCTTATACAGTATAGTATGTCTCTGTCCGTTGCGCATGAAAAAAAGAGACTGTTGATCATTTGTCAAGACCTGGAAGATTCTCGCTGCAAGACATTGACTTTTGGAAAAAGACTACATGCTCCAATTCCCTCGAATTACTCACCCATCCCAAATCCGGACTTATCGCAACATTCTCGTTTCCACACAGACCGCGTTCGAATGACATATGCGGTACTACGCCAGGTCTCGTCATCCCTTCTATCCTTTGAGGAAGAACATTACCTGAGACTCGCGACTCATAAGGTGGACGTTCAGCATGGGAATTCGACCTCCAAAGTGGGAGTCATTAAACAATACGGAAAACGGATACTTTCAATTATGATCGATCACACATGACCTTGCCATTATGCTCTGGCAGGCAATATGCAAGCGCTGGGTGATATCACTTCGAACATCAAGACGATCTTCAGAACTCAGCTATACCAGCTGCACGAAGCATCATCGTCGAATCGTGTTCACTCCATTCATCCAGGACTTCATAGGCGTCTTCTTGGAATTCATATGGACAAGTGAGACTTTCGCTTCTTCCTTTCGGTATCCTCCATGGAATCCTCGACTAATGCATCATTGCCGAGGAAGACATCTATCRAGGGATCGAAACTCATTCTAGTCAAGCCTTTTCAACAGAGAGTCGATTTCTTACCCACTGTACTGCTTGAACAACCGCCTCTACTCCTCCGTCGTCAAGTGGATTGCTTCGTTCCCGAATGGACAGGTAAGCTGTATGCAATAATTCGACTAAAGTAATGCCCTTTTGTTGGATGAGGCTCAGATCACTCTTGAGCTTGCTTTCGAAAGCGTTGACGGTGT
The DNA here is from genome assembly GCF_900074925.1 of Ramularia collo-cygni. NCBI lineage: Eukaryota > Fungi > Ascomycota > Dothideomycetes > Mycosphaerellales > Mycosphaerellaceae > Ramularia > Ramularia collo-cygni. The sequence continues at coordinate 164,659 of NW_019716267.1, read as the reverse complement.
TTACTACTGGTACGAGTGGATCATTCTTGGTAGTGCYGGACGTCTGGCGGCTTGCTGCTGCAGAGTGTACATGGGCCATGGTCAGATTCGGCGATCCAGCATTTTAATTCTCGACTACTTGCAATTGGTTCCGGCAGAGACAGCGGAGACTGACTGGAGGAATGTAAGTATCTTTTTCCATGGACTAAGAGAATGCTGACTTTCTGCGACTACTAGCGACGACCGAATCCCACGCCGAGGGTGATGGTTGGTTGATTTGATGTCTGCTAATCACTCTCGTAGGCGACCGGAACTGACAGGATACGAAAGATTGCTACCTACATACTCAACGACAAAGACAGATACCGTGGAGGATTGTGGAGCCAAATGTCAAATGAGTGTGAAGTTGTATCGATCGACTGGTCGTCTCGCTCCAGTCAGTGCTTTCCAGAACGACAGAATTATCCTCATTGTTATGGCCAGTGGGAGATGTTGGAGAAGCTCCAAAAACCGCGGGCGATGCGGCTATCGACCCTTCATTCCGATCCAGCATGGGCGAAGAACACGCAACTATAGTGCCCGTCTGAGGAACTTCCGCCCGATGATCGTCCCTTCTACACCGAACGCTCTCGCCAGAGAAGAAGACATTTGGAATGAGAGATTCACTAGCAGTCGTTATGTAGGTTGAAAACTCTATGAGATGACCATGAAGTTCACAGACGAAGCTCGAGGCTTATGGGTCTTGGACTTTGGTTCTTTGATCTCTCAAGAGATAAGCACCGGTATCACTGCCCTCCGCCTGAAGATCATCTCCCTTGCATTGCACGCTCTCGCTGGAGCAAACAGTGTTTGGGCTACGATGCTACCCTGCATTGACTATGCGAGTCTTAAATCGAGCGAGAAGACTACGAATTTACACGGACAATGTAAGACTTATAGGCACAGTACTTCGATGGTTCCATTCCCCTATTCTGAAGACCAGAACAAGCACTACTGCTCCTCTGGTCATTTACGGTCCAAACTTCTTTCGATACTCCGCCAGCAGAACATTAATCACATTCCCATCAGCATTCCTGACCAAAGCGTGACCAAATCTTTAAAAATGTCCTTCAGGCAGCTTGCACACAAGATAATCGACTCCCTCCCAACCAAAATTCGCAAAAAATCTCTTCCACTCTTCAGCAGGGTATCTCGCCCCCTCATCAGAATCGTATTCCACCAGCACAGATTTGAAGACGGACAGATCTGTACCGAGTCCCAACAGCTTCTCCAACGCAATATCAATCGCCGCGGTCAAATGCCACCAAGCTGTAATGTGGCCAGCGCCAACTTGATACTGATCATCTCCATTCCTGCAGGGAGTGAATTTTTTCCTGTTATGATTGGCGTCGCAGCAGAACATATCGATTTATGCGTGATTACACTCGTGGAAGAGCGTCCCAAGCAAGGCAATTTTGTGATCCGCAACGCCTTTTGCACGGGAGTGGTCCCGAGGGTCGAGGCGAATTCTATGCTTGTCTTTGCCCAAATGCTTGGAGTCGCCGTAGAGGATTTTCCCCTTTCTATTGAGCTTCTCAAATTTCACCACCATCTTCTTCGTTGGCATATCTTTGAGGAAGAACACCTTGCTGAAGGTCAGAACAAACCTTGACATTGCAGAGCTGGACAACTTTGTCATTTCCGCAGCAGTGTATTTTTCAATCCAGGTCTTCATCTTCTTGAGAGCTTCGTCCTGGGGTTTGGTCAAAGGTTGATTTTTCTTGAATGTGTTGATGTTGTGAATTGCCAATTGGAGAGGATCGACCTTGCCAGCAGGCTGTACTCCACGCTTTAGTTCTGGATCTTCTAGTTCTACGTCGGGGTAGGAATCGGTCGGAGGCAAATTGATGTATCTTTCCTCCTCGGGCAATAGAAATTCTTCGCAAAGACGCTTCAGGCTGACTGCGAATTTGTTAGCAGCATCTAATGACTTTTTGATGGAAACTAACCTGCTGCCATGATTCTGAGTCGATGCTGGGCAATGTCTTCTTTGATGACAGCTTCACTGCCGTTAAGGTACTCCTTCGAACGTCCAGTGACTAGACTCACGGGACCTATAGATTCTAAGGGAATGATGAGTCTTCTTAAAGGACCACGTTCGAGAATGCAAGATTGCTATGTAAATAAAAAGACAATGGCGGAGAAAACAACTTTCCGGTGAAGTGAATAGAGCCGCTGCAAACAACAGTACATTGCGTTTGTTGCCTTCCTTTCCGCTCTGGAAACTTAAACACCACTGGCAGATGATAAGAGCTATATTGCTCTCATTGCGTGGTTGAACGGAGCGCAGAGTGTGAGGGCAAAGCCACCCGAGCTTCTACTACCGGCCATAAAACGGAATGTTTCTCTTTCCTCTCACTCTGGACACGACAGATTAAGGATCAGTACCTGATGCAAAAGCTCAGAGACGTTGCGGTCATTTCGAAACAACTTTGACTACCCCAACCCTTACCCTAATGCCCCTTTTCACTTCTGGAGGATTGAAGAAGAGGCAGCAAGGTTTGCCGATCAAGTAACTCTTCTTTCACAGGACCAGGAGTCTTAAATCGAACTACCTTCATCCACTGTATAGTATCTCGTCACATTCCTGGTGCTGTCATTGCATCGAAGCAATTGAAGTGTTATCGGCGAAGTGAGGAGCTGGCTGTGACTTCAGAACAATATCAAAGCCGCATCTCTTGCAAGGATCTCATTTACTTCTATTGCGACTGATCTCATGCTTCGATACTCAACAACTCATATCCTTGGAAGTTTCTGACCACATGTACCACACAAAACCCCCGCCGTTCTCTCCCCCTTTTCCTTAAGGAACTGTTTCCAGAACACTGCAATCACATAAGGAGTACGCTCGCTGTCTTTATTCCTCAACGAACTGGCCAATTCCAGGTACTCCTCTTCACTCATCTTGCCCAAAAGCGAATTAACTCCCACCCACCCCTGCTTCGTAAAGAGTCGCTCCCATTCCCCAGGTGAAAGTACCGGCGCATTAGGCGTCCTGTACTCACGACAGAGAGAAGGAAAGACTCTGAGGTCCACCCCAAGATCGAAGTGGTTGTTCAATACAATTTCAATCCCAGCTGCAAGATGGAACCAGGCAGCACCATGAGCCGTGCCAAACCCCCAGAGAGGAACACCTTTGCGAGAACAGAACCCGGAGGAATGATCATCACAGCAGAAGAGTTGAAAGTATGCATGCACACACTCGTGGAAGAGAGTGGAGAGTAAAGCGGTCTTGTGATCGCGTAGTTTTCTGAAAATCGAGTGATCATTCGAATCGAGCACGATCTCGACCTGGTGGTCAAAAGAGAGGTGTCGAGCGAAGCCATACGGACTCTTGGGATCCCTGTCGCGCATATTGTCGATCATTTCGAATTTTATCATGGCAGGCTCGATGGTTTTGAGCAGGTAGGCTTGACTGAATAGTTTGATGCATTCTTTCACTTCTGACGGGGTGGAGTTTATGACGTCGTTATTGTCGAGCCAGATTTTGAGGGAACGTAGAGCTGTTTKTTGTGAGTCGTTGAGACGTTGTGAATGATTGAAGTTGTTGACTGTTGCTATGGCCAGGTCAAGAGGCTTGTCTCGCGGATTTTGTTTCAGGCGACTTGCTGCTGGTCGAGACGTTTTGGGTATGGCTGGTACATTGGGTATGTCCATGTAATCGCGGTTGCGTATGAGATCTGAGCATAGGCGTTCAAGGGAGACTATTCATGATTATGTTTAGCTGTTATTCGTTGCGTTGAAAAGGTCTTGGAAGACTTACTTTTAACCATTTCGTTGGGTGGCCTGAAAGTGGGCTGCAGGAGGGCTTTCGATATTCGTCATGTAGTGGAACGGCAATTGCTTCCAGAAATGCAAACGATATCAATCCGATCCTCAGTTGATCGCCGCCATCTCATCGCAAAGTAGGAGCAAGCATTTGTGCCAGATCGCCACTTTACAAATCTCCGGACCAAGCAAGACCCATTAAAAGATCAGCTGTAGTTCATCATCTTGGGAGAGGGATCAAAAATCATGACTGTATACAATAAAGGTCTCGCTGGTTGCTCGTCATGAGAGTCTCTCGACGGGAAAATGAACTTTCATACGAAGGAGGTGTTGAACGGTAGCGTGGTAGAGCCACAGCATATTAGTGCAGATTAAATGAGAGGATGGATCGTGGAATTGTTACTGCTGCTACTCTGTCTCGCGAAGCTATGGTTCTTCACCCCTTTGCCTTCATCGAGTCAGAAATATATCTCCGCCCCATTGAACATCATCCCTCCCCTGCACTGTACCCAAGCCTTACAAACGTCCATAATGTGCGTTTAATCTAYCCCGTCGACAATCTTCGGCCTTCTTGTACTCATCCATAAAGACATGCACGACATCTTCCTGCTCCGCCAGGTACTTGCCCATCATCTCAAAATCTTCCTCGAAAACCTTGCTGATCAAATAGTCAATTTCATCCCACGAATAAAGTTCGAAGAACAGCTTCCACTCCCCTGCAGATGCTCTGACTTTAGTGTCCCTGTAGTCTAACATCAGAGAACAGAACACAGCCAAGTCAGTTCCCATATCGGCCAGTCGATGCGACGCAATCTCCGTACCAGCTGCCAGAACAAACCAAGCAAAAGGGTGCTGAGATTCGGGATGCCACAGGCGAAGACGATCCTTGTCCCTGCAGGATGGAGTTCTGTGATGTACACAGCAAGATGCGGCGAAATATGCGTGAGTAGTTTCGTGAAACAAAGTTCCCAGCAAGGCAGTGGAATGATCTTTCACTCCCTTGTAAGAAGTCCAGTCGCTCGGGTGAACGCGTATTTCGATTCTTGTACCTTTTTCGTGGATCTGTTCTCCATAATAGGTGCCAAGTTTTAGATCCTTGAGTTTCTCAAAAGTGAATTGAATATTGCTTGTTTCAAGTCGCGAGAGGAAGAACAGTCTGCTGTAAGTGAGGATCAATAGTCTCACCTCTTCTTTGTTGACATCGGTATCTGTTATGTGGGGTGCAACATTCTCGGCGCTCCAGGCATCCAATTCACGGAGTGCTTCTTGTTGATAGTAGCTGAGGTCGCCACGTTTCTTTTGGTTGAAGGAATGTACTGCCTCGAGAGCTGCTTTGAGGGGAAGTTTTGACACTTCCTCGCTTGCTCCAGAAGGCTTGGAAATTGACAGGTGTGCTAACTTTTCTGTTGGCTCGGAGGGGTGGGACTTGAATTCTTTGAAAGCAGGCTTGATGTACTCGATATGAAGACGATGGAGGCTGAAGACGAAACGAGGCCCGGCATCGGAAGTGGTGTTGCTTGATGTCTCGGACATGATGCACAAATGACAATACAACAGTCGTGTAGCTTCAGCGGTGGCGATTGTTGCAGGTCGTTGTTGATTGGAAATGATGGTCTGATGTAAGGGAGGGTCAGCGGTCTGAGTCAAGCATGCTTTTATGATTTGAATGTTTGCCATTACTGGAAAGAGACAATGGAAAGGAAACTAGTCACAAAAAGTAGTCAGGAACATACGAAGACACAAGCAAGTCTTTTCACTCCAGACCTGGCCCGACACGAAAGGTCATTGTGACGTCAAGAATTGTAAGTGAATGAACGATGCGATGGTTTTGTGATGACAGAGCGGGAACTGATCTTTCCGCAGCAGGATGCTTCGCTCGTCAACACTGTCACCGCCTATTCCTACATCAAGTGCAGAGTGGAAAGAAGCTATTCAAGCTCAACGCTGTTCCTCAAAGTAATCTCGTGACAGAACTCCAATATCTTATCACGCCAAGAGGAATGACAGAGCAGCCGGTGCGATTCGCTAGGAAAGGTCCCGAAACTCTCGAAATCAGAAGTCAGCTCAACCTTCGGAGACCCAAGGTCAATATCGGGCTGGAGAAGCTCTCGTGCTCTAGCCTGAACGTGGGAAGCGAGGATAAAATAGGAGCTTCCGTGGCCTGTATAGTCGTTATCCCCAGCGGACCCCTTGACGCGATATAGACCGGCTATGCACTGCATATCCGCACACGAGTCTCGACAGAAATGTTTTGATTGAAAGGCGTGGCAGCACTCGTGGAGAAGCGTACCAAAGAGTTCAACCATGAGCTTTTCGGGATTGTGATACTCGGCATTCACGGTAATAGAGGCATCATTGCGGCGTCCTTCATGGTGTTGATAGAATTCGCTTGGGGTGTAGTACCCATAATCACCTGTTCCATTTCCCCAGGAGAATCTGACGTCGTGTAATGTGTCGAAGAAGAACAAACAGCCAATGTCCCGAATGATTCGCTTCATGTACTTGGGGCTCGGTAATCCAAGCTCAGTCTGGGAAGCTCTTGGCCAGTTCTCCATCGCTCGCAGTAGAGAACCTTGGGCGGAGCGTTGCGCGGGAAGCATGTCGGAAGTGTGGCGAGAGAAGAAGTCGATAGCTGCTAGAGTCACTGTAATTGGTTCATGTTCGAGTGTTCTGAGAACGTAGCCTTGGTATTCACGACCCCCTCTCTTCACAAGTCCGGGTAATACTTCTGCATGCATGACAGTATCTTGGGCTGAAGGTGGTGAAGCCATGGCTTGCTGGATCAATGCCGAAGAGGATCGAAATGAAAGCAGGAATGATAGTCCAGCCAACAAGGGAAGAAGTGATTTGGTCAATGCCAGTTCCAGTCGGACAAGCCGGTACCTGACCTGTGAAAAGGTATTCTAGGTTTTAGAACATGTCTCCAGAGATGGGGCCCGTGTATGAGTTCGAGCGTCCGAAACCATAGTCGATGGATGTCTACCTCGCAGCTCGTTCTCTGACCGTTCCGAGTCATATCTGAGTCTGGACTGGCTGGAGTGTGAATGGCGGAAGACACCATGGATCATGTGTCTTATTTCTGTCTGAGACGCTCGTGCAGTATAAGCGGGCGGAGCTTCGAAAGACGTCTTACCAGAACAAAGCCATTTGTATTGGACGTCTTCCTACGATGGAGAGGTCTTTTTTGGGGAAATGTTGCAGAGTGCTTCGCCTCGAAGAAACGTCCATCGCAGGCGCATGGCGCGGAGGGGTGTCTCCACGTGACAACTGCTTCCCAAGAAATGCCGGACGCCAGTCGTACATGTTCGATGAGGATGCCTTGCACTCTCGGTGGGATCCCTTTGGTGATTCGGTTCAGCAAGACAGGCACAACAAATACAAAGAGCTTCTCGGACATCTGTTAGGCGGTCCTGATATTCCAGACTTTCCTGTTGCACCCAGCGATCAATCTTCTCCAAGCGACACCTTCAACCCTACCCACCTTTGTTCAGCAGACATGGGAAATGCATAAGAAAAGTGTCAAAGGAAGATATGACCTCTATTCCAGCTACTTACTCTACCCATACCTCATAAACATCATAATTTCATCCCTCCATTCAAACTCCACTGTAGTCGCCTTCGCAAATTGGTCCACCGCAATGACAATGCAATGCGATGCCCCAGCGCTTTTGGAAGCAGTGCAGTCCAATCTTGCTGCCATGCCCATTCTTGATCCCATGAACCCCGGCAAGCGCAACATGACCATCCATGCATCAATCATCATCAACATCCTCAAGATCGACCCAAATGCTCACTAGTCCACCTCCTCAATCTCGCCCGGCTTCCCTCTCCCGAGCTCCCTTCATCATCACTCCTCGGCTCATAAGCCGGTGGCGGCGCCACGATACTCCCATATGCCGGCGGCGGCATATCCATGGTATCCACGCTCCGTCGCAAATGTCTGGGCCGTCGGACTGTATAGGTATCCGCGACGCCATTTTCCACATCCTCCAAATGCCTCACCCACAAACTGACGAAAGGTGTAGAGCCGGGGGTTGGGGAAGGCATCATAGGAGGCAGAGCGGCGGGAGTACTGGAGACAGGTGCAGCGACTCTTCTTGCAGCATCAGCAGCTTCGGCTCGAGCTTCTTCTTCTTTGTGGTATGCCGTTTCCCTGTCCGGTCTGCGTTGTGGTTGAGAATTGTCTGAATCCGAAGAAGATGAAGAGGAAGAAGCCGAGCTCTCCCGCCTTCGTCTGGAAAAGTCGGCGATCCAGCGCTCACGTTCTCGACCTTCCATGACCAGAAACTGGACCCACTGGCTCTGACTCAATTCATCGGGTTCGATTTCGCGCATGCGGAGTTGCGAGGCGGCGATGTGGCGGCGCTGGATGGAGAGGGGTCGGTTGGTGAGGGATTCGACTTGGAGAGCGCCCATGCCGCCTGTACGGATGGCTGGAGTGTTGAACATTGCCGGCCGGCGAGGGCGAGGTCGAGATGGCATGTTGAGGGAGTAGATTTGGGGGGGTCCTGCTATCAGCTGGGGTGGATTGTTGGAATCAATCGTCTTGGATGGAGAGTGAAGAGCGGGTGGGGAAGTGGATTATAGATAATGAGAGGATGAAGTGCAGTGGGAAGAGAGAACTTGGAAGAAACCCACAACTATCTCCCGCACAGTGCACCACCTCCTTGGAAAGCAAACAGGTCGCGTGGGCGTAGACGGGCGTGCGGCTGTAGGATTCCGTCTAGGCAGAGGGTAGGTTAAAAGGGTAGCACGCTGCTCTGATTCATTCCCACTCACCGATTTGCCTGCAGGTACAAGTGCCAGCATGACCGAACGCAAGCCCCGCGGCATCCACATTACRACGATTGGGGGGTTCGCGCCATCGGAGGAGGACGGATTCAGATATGCCAGCTTCAGCTCTTACAGTATTGCAGCTCTCTGTACTTTTGCTTCGTACCCCCCTGGTAAGTAAGCTGATGTCCTCCTTACTCCTCACAGCCAGCCRAAGCTGTCATTCGCAACATAGCTCTGCCTCTTCTTTTCGAGTCATGCTTTTGCTGCATCGATGGCTCCCGTGGACGACTGCGCGACTTTCTGGTAATAGGCGGGGTTGAACGTTGTGGAGACATCAGGTGGAGAAGGTCTGGAAAGGCATCAGGTAATCCAAATTGGCGGGCTTGGCCGCGGAGAGCAGCGACTTGGCGTCATGGATTCACATGTGATGACGGTGAGAGGTTGCTGGTGTCTCTTGTTGATGATAATGCTGTGAAGGTTTGATGTAGATGTCATTGGTGCAGCGCTGCACAATAGGAATCCTCCTACGATCTGTACCAAGCAGCCCATTGGAGAGGAGCAAGAGCTTCTTTAAGGAACATACCTACATGGATGTCGTTATCAGATTGCCGTGCTGTAACCGGGGCTGAGACGGGCCAAGCCGACCCTCTTCTTCCTCCCTTTTCGGGGGGAAGTTGACGTTGGCCGAGCCTTTTCATCACAATCATCAGCTCCACGATATCGATCATCGCAACGCGTCTGGAGCACAGTCTCATCCTCGGCGGACACGGCATCATCTTGCGTCTGCAAAACAAGGAAATCGCTGCTTAAGTGCAGCGTCAATATTGTGCTAGCACAGCGTGCAAGAGCCGCGCGTCGATACAAAGTGGATTTTGCGAGGCACTGATTCAGTCGAATAGCGCTTTTCGTGAGCATTCGGTCAAACCTGCAATGTTTACACAAAGCAGCAAGCAGATTGTTCCCACCTATTATTGACGCCCGCAGTCTTGCAAGGTCTGCAACCTGTCGAGCCAGCGCCAGCGACGGAAGGAGGGAGAAGATATCCCTTCAAGGAGAATCTAGCTTCCGAACAGGTGAATGACATGCTGATGCTTTGTATGTATCATAAGCTTTGAGATGCAGCGAGAAGTCTAGCGGAGATTCCCCTTGCGTTGAGAAAGTGCAGCTGGTGTACCACTGCTGGGAGTATTATAACAAAGTTGTATGGTGTTTAGGACATGAGTCGCAGCATCACCAATATCCTACTCTCGTACGTATGCCGGAGTGCAGAACCCCGAGACCTCGGAGTCGGAGTGCACCTGCCGGATTCCAGGCCAGACCGCGGCGTCTTTGGTAGCCGTTACAAGTCACAACACTTTGCGGCGGAGTGGTGATGAAGGAGTTGATGATAACGGAATGGAGAAAGACAGCGCATCCGCTTCGAGCTCCACAGTCGTTAGGACGGGGACTCCGCTCGGTGGCCGTAGTTACGGCCTMCGAACCCAAGCGACGTACAAGTCCGAATCCTTCAGCACGATGCCGATCTCTTCACTGGCCATTCCCAGACGGAAGCTAGCGGGTGACCGCATCGGCGACTCTGACAGAGTCATCTCGGTGCCCGCAACCACCTTCTCGGGCTCCGAGTGAATCCTTCGTACCGCAACGAGTGCTGTTCTCGGCCAATCACAAATCGGAAACATACTACACACGGGGACTGCCAACACCATCGGGCACCGACCGGCGTCTTCACCATCATACGTTGTCTCTCGGAGTCCGTTGATGGTCTCCGTAACGTCCCACTCTTCTTCCTCACTGGCCATTACACAGCGGAAGCTAATGGAAGGCCACAATCTCGGGCACCGTGGACAAGACGCCGTTCGTCTTTGGGCTCCGAAACACATGCTTCCCTGACCACCGATGCTGCCCACTGGCTGTCGTACCTTGGAGACTAGTGGAAGTCATGTCTCGGACACCGTGCGTCCATGACTCTTTCCTCTCGGACTCCGCGACGAGTACCTCGACGTCTCCAAGTGGTCTTGTCGATGCGGTAGCTAGTGGGATGTCGCATATCCCTTTTACGGACCGTAAGGTGTCCCCGAGCATTCCGGACACGAGGTCACAATCCACGGCGCTCGACATTGATCTCGCCCATGCACTCCGGCATACTTTATCAGAGTCAATTTTGGCGCTCATGGAGCTCCGAGAACCGTTGGAATCCATCAGGTGCCCGTTACCGTCGGTAACATGGCATGTTGAACGATGCGGATCTCACCACTCCTGCTCATATCTGGGCAATGGTGCTCGAAGATGGACCGCCCGATGCTGTTCCGAAGATGACTTTCCAAGAGCCGTTGTGCCAGCGTCAGGTGTACGAGGGTCATGACCCACCAACCACTACAAGACGGCAAGCCATGCCAACCACAACCTCTCACGGCCTTGATGCGGAGTGGTTGTGGATGGTCCTCTTGGGTGGAGCAACGAAGCCCGATATCAAACTTGGAACACGTTGGACTAAGCGTACTGGCGGTCCTGTTGCGGCGACTATGTGCTTGTCGACGCACATGAATTGACATGACACCAGACAAGCAGAACACGAGCATCACATTTTTGGACCGGCAGGCTTCATTCGAGGAAATGCTTGAAGATTCCTCGACCTCATCACACTGGCGGTTTGGCTGCGGCGACTAAAGGGTGTGTGCATGTATGGGTCTATGGGCCGATAAGAGACCGGAGCAAGACATTGAGCAGCATGCCGAGCAGCGCGGAACTGGAATGATCGGAGATGTCTTCAAAGCGGAGTTGGAAAGTCTAGGCTTGCCAACATATGCGACCACCGGCACAGAAGGTTCCACTCCGGAGCATGCCGTGATATGAGTATACTGGAAAAGAACAACCCAGCAAGCTTCTGCTCGACGGGCACGGCATCCCTTCTGTATGCTTCTTCTCACATTCAGGCTGCATGGGACGTAGTTAGGTGAGCATATAAGTTTTTCTACTTGATTTCCTACATCTCTCATTTCTAGCCACACATGTAACCGGACCGGCACCTTTTCAAGCCATCCCTGCAGGTGCACTCGTTGTCTTCTTGCCAAGCCGGGGAGCTAGAATTAACAGGGCAGCTTGGTCCCCGAGCAAACAGACCTCTGTTTTTGCCAAGTGAAGCGCATTGTATGGGTATGCCACACCGTACCGATACGGAGTAGATGTGCCACATACATGCCGCACGCCACATGCCACGCCGCGCCGGGTGCCCTAGATCTGGTAGAGCTGTGGCGTAATAATCGGAATTCCGATACTAGGTAACAACAGCTGGAAACCCCGCCTACATTGGGAAAGCTTCTCAGAGTTCTCTAGCTTCACGCCCTGTACTACTTATTAACATTGCAGTGAGTCAACACAACACTTCGACAATATAACACACTTCTCCCACAATCCTGGGATCCTCAAGCAAAGCAACGAGGGCGAACGGTGCTTCCAACCAGAACAATGGCAGGCAACCCACTTCCAATCCCCACCCCAGGATCCGCCCTCAAAATCCTCTGCATCCCAGACCTTCAAGCAGCAGCATCCGCCAAACTCCCCAAATCCGCGCGAGAATTCTACAACTCCGGCTCCACGGACCAAACCACGCTCTTCGAAAACACAACCGCATACAGCAAATATCGTCTCCGCCCGAGAGTTCTCGTAGACGTATCGAAATGCTCCACCAAAACCACCTCTCTAGGCCAGGAAATCGCCTTCCCTCTCGGAATCTCCCCCGCAGGACTCCAAGCCATGGCACATCCTGACGGCGAACTGGCCACTGCTCGCGCGTGTGCGAAGAAAGGGATCAACATGGCTATTAGCTCTTACTCCAATCACTCCATCAAAGACATCCGAGATGCTTCCGGGAGAGGGATTTCCCACGCGATGCAAATGTATACCCTCAATAACAAAGACCTCGAATTGAGTATTATCCAAGAAGCGGAACGACAAGGCTGTAAAGCCATCTTCTTGACCGCGGATTCCCCCGTTTTGGGAGTGCGATATAATGAATGGCGGAATGATTTTCGCACGCCAGAGGGGTTGGCATTACCGATTTTCGGCAGGAGTTCAGAGGATATCAGGAAGGATACACATGATGATGGGTTTGTAAGTCTTAATAACATTGGACATAATTGGGCGGAGGAAATACCCTGGTTGAGAAAAGTCACGGCGATGGAAATTTGGATTAAAGGCGTCTTAACAGCGGAGGATACATTGAAAGCGATTGCGATGGGCTGCGATGGAATTCTAGTCAGTAATCATGGCGGGAGACAATTGGATGGAGTGGTGGCTAGTATCGATGCTCTACCCGAATGTGTGGAAGCCGCGGCCGGGAGAATTCGAATTCATGTTGATGGGGGCATTAGAAGTGGGACGGATATTTTCAAGGCTTTGGCGCTTGGGGCCGAGTGTTGTTGGGTTGGGAGACCTGCGCTGTGGGGTTTGGCTTATGATGGGCAAGAAGGGGTTGAGTTGATGTTGGAGACGCTGGAGACGGAGTTTCGGAGGTGTATGCAGTTGACGGGATGTACGAGGGTGGAGGATATTACGAGGGCTTGTTTGGGGGTTTATAGAGCTGATGGGCCGTTGGCTAGACTTTGATGGAGGGGAATGGCTGTGGGTGGGTCTTATTTAACGTTTTACGATTTGGGACAATGCAAGCGATGATATATCAGCCTACTATCCGATGAATGGCCTGTCGCTGTTCTCCTGTCTGACTTCATCTTGAGACTTGGGATTGACTTCTGATAGATATGCGAGCATTGATGATGATGGATCCAGTGCCTCTGACTTTGTTCCTAGGTCCCAGGGGCTCGATTTTCCTACTCGCGAACACCTGAGTCGTCCAGGCCTTCCGCTTCGACGCCTCAAAGGCTTCAAGAAAGCTATCGAGACAATTCGAATCTTCGCGCACTGCAACGACAAGAACGACCATCCGGGTAGAAGAGCTWCGAATAGTACTCTGCTGCCAATCAAACGATCCCAAGCATCCCATACATCCTATCGCGGACATCAGCACAGCATAGAGTAAGTCGGAGTTTCCGTCCACAACAGCGCATAGGTTGCCTTTGCTAGTCCCACATAATGAGATTCGATGAATATTGATCGTGAGATCTGTTTGTCAGATTGCTCAATCCCCCTCCAGACTAACAAACATAGTGTGAGAGGGCTGGTAAAATGAACCCCATACAAGACTCGCGCTTCAGATCTTGCTGTTGCCGCCGCTTCTTGCATCACCTAGAGTCTTCTCCGACAAGGGCGCTCAGAGAATTGAGTAGAAAGCTTCAGAAAGCGAGGAAGGCGAGCTTATCCTGGAAGTCAGGAACATTTGATGCCATGAAGCGTCTCTCGAAATTGCACTGTCGTCGCCTTCGGGGATGAACGTTTTCAAAGTCGACTTCATACCGACCCATCAAGCCGAAGTGAAGAAAGTGCAGTATGTTGCTTAGAGAAATCAACCATTGACTATCGTCCACGTGGAGTCCCACATGTATAGCGAGACCAACTGCCTTCTTGAAAAAGCCATCATTGGTTCGTTGTGATTGATACAAATCGACTCCAGGGAGATGTAACAATACCGTCAATGTCGCAAGAGTGGGAGCGAGCATTCAAGCGGAAAAGCATCAACACAGTCGTAAACGATCATCTCCTTCATGACAGTTTCTCCCTGAGTGTGTGAAATGGCAATGGACGATGGAGCTTCATCGAGATTTCCGGGTTGAGGTCTCGGATGAAGACATTTGCTTTGGTCCCGGGGACTTCGATATCTTGGACTGATGTGATCTGACTTTAAGACTACTCAAAGGCTTCTGACCCAGACATTTCACTTTGACTCCATATTGGATCCGAAGCCATGATGAAGCGTCGAAGTCGTCGGAAAGATCCTGTAGCGAGAGCTTGGATACTGCACAGCTTTTTCACACATCCAAGCCACCGCCACCTTGCAAGGGGGACACTGATACGCATTACTGGCGGTCTCCTCGAAGTTGAGCACAGCAGGAAAGCTGTATGAGTCGCGGGATTGTGAAGGTCACGAGGTGTAAGTTTGTTGACAAGTGCTCAAAGTAGCATGGAGGAACGGCTTGCATTCACTCCCATCTGTGATAGCTGCACATCACCGAGCCGGAGACGCATCCAATTCATACGCGACTCCTCTCCCGTCAATCTCATGAAGAGGTCTCTCTCTCAGATCCTCATCAGATCCCATCTCATATCGATGATGATCATGACCGTCAAGTTCTGGTGGATGGACTTTTTGACTATCGAGCTCTGGCGGGTATAACTTCTGACCATCAAGCTCCGGTGGGTGGACTTTCTGACCATCTAGCTCCGGTGGATGGAATTTTTGACCTTCGACTTCATGTCTTTGAGGCTCTCCGCCATCAAGCTCGGGATGGTCTTTGATGTCATGATATTGGCCTTCATTCCTCTCTTCTGGTGAGCTTTCAGCTTTGGGTACAAGCAGTGCTGCTTGACTCTTTCTCCTTTTTCTTCTGCATGTCCACCATATTCCAAAAATGAGAATTGCGATGAGGGCAACAGCTCCGATTGCGATTCCAGCAATGACTCCAGCACTCAACGATGACTCCTCCTTTGAATCATTCGATGTGGGAGGCAAGATGGCATGAAGTTCCTGCGCTTGAGAAGTTGACGGAAACAGTGCTTGAGCCACTGTGAAATTCTGCCGATCAAAGTCTGCAATCACATACGCCTCCTGGAGGAAGACTCTACCCAGAGTGTATTGCGTGGAGTTTTGCGCCTGTTTAAGGGGAAAGTATCGTGAAGATCCGCTTTCCACTATGGGCTGCGAGACCTCCAAATCGAACGCAGCATACGGTATGGTGATGTCAGTGGTATCGTTTCTGGTACCTCCAGCTCCAAGCGTGAATGTAAAGGTCGGGTTCTCAGCAAGTATGGCTTGGTGAACGGCATCGTCGATCAGATATAACTCCAGTGTGGAGTTCCAGGTGAGGTTGAAAGCCTTTTCAAACGCCTCGCAGGCATTGGTAGGTAGCCACATGTGAGGGACAAGAGAATCAATAAACATGAATGAGGATCTTGCCAGTAAAGGCGAGCTGCCAAGTGTGCTATAAGTGATGGACTGCAACTCCACCACCAAGTCTCGTGAGAAGTCCGCGCCGAAACCAATATCCGTCAAAGACTGATCGGCGTTGAATCGTGAAGCATCATAGCCGCCCAATGTCAAGCTCCCATAGATTGGCGGATCGTGGTACGCAGCTCCAGCGGTATATCCCCAGGATGAACCAGCAATCTTACTCTGATTTCGAAGAGTACCCATCATACTCGGAACCGGATCGTTCAAGTTGGTGAAGTTGAATGGCACCGGACTCAATCCAAGACTACCCAGCCAGAAGTCATTGGTCGCAATGCCAGCAACAAGCTGCGACTCCAACACCGGCATGTCCGAACCACCAATCCCGAGTTGCACTGTATCGAAGCCATAGAATGCGTTGCCTGTAAGTCCCAGTTTGCCTTCTTCGAGCGTGTTGAGCGTGTACAGCCCGTCATTTCCAAGGGAATCCGTCGACCACGTCCGGGATTCATTTCGCGTGAAGATGTGGCGATTTTCTGGACAATCTTCCAGACCTGGATTCGCATCGGTGCATCCTTCTGGTAAGACTACCTAACCAAGAAATCAGTACGAGTTGACGTGGTAGATTGACTACAGTACATACCCAAAGTGTACTCCCAGCAGAGGCAGAAGTCCCCGGAAGAACTCGCACAGATTGCGGCGGCGTACCAACTTGCACGAAGAAAGTCGACCACGCTCCATCATTGCCATCACTGAGTGTTGGAATCAGTCAGTCCGCCGAATCGCCTTCCTGCATCCCACGCGTAAACACTCACAAGAATTGACTGGGAGGAACACTCAACGGTCCGACTCCCTCGCCGTCAGCAGCCCACACCCTCACCACCACACCAAGCGCCACAAAAGCGCTCGTCCAAGAAAGCCGCATTTGCTGCAGATAAAGCGCAAAGACGCTCACAAACAACAACGACCCCCAGAAAAGGAAAAGAACCAGGTCGGAGGAGCTCACGCAGGTCCAAAGGTCTAGACGGCAACATCTTTCAGCCGCACGCCCATAAGCATCCACCCACCTTCGCCTACACCACCAACAAGGCGGCAATAATGAGATGGTCCGACAATTTCAAGCCAATCATACATGCATGCGTGATTGGGTAGGACAGGATCCGGGTGGATACTATATGCGGGCATCTATTTATTTGTGGGGAGCACCAATCCTCAGCCTCACCGGTTGACCAGGTACGGAATCCTTCAGGATGGGGATCCATAAAATGACTAGCAAGGACGCCAATACTTGTTTGGCGATTGATTTCAGGTCCCGATCATCTCATACTATCGTTGAACTTTGAGAGAAAAGATGGTGTTTACTCCCATCTTGCTGCTGCTCGCGGCGCAATTTTGCGGGAGAGTGACTTGTGCTTTGTCTTGTTCGTTTTTGCTTCCCGCCTGACTGGTGGTTGAGGTAGATCTCGACTAACTGCGAAACAGACGGAAATGCGACCTATGGACAGACTATGACCTGTAAGTACCAAAACATCACGAATGGCGAGAATCATCTGCTGCACCACTCAGATCAGCGACAGCATTAGTCAATCGACTGACACACACACTACAGATGGCAACAACACCTACGCAGAAACATACCTCACCCCGACCGCCCACGGAACATCATGGACCTGGTCCCAAGCCATAACGCCCGCGATCCTCGGAACAGTCTTCGTGGTCATCAACGACCACAACCAAACAATCACTAGCACCTCTACCAACAGCGCCGCAGTCGCCAACAACACCCAATACCTCAAGAACGGCACCTTGAGCCTCCTCACCCGCACCGATGTGAACGAATTCGGAACAGTCACAGGGATCGTTCCCACTGCTCTTGCGGGCCATACCGCCATGTGAGTCTGTGACATGACAACTTGCGATGGGGTGAAGTGTTCTGACTGTTTTCCTTCCAGCACTTATCCAACTCCATATTTTACGGTCGTCGATCCCATTTCCTGGGAGGGTCTCTTCCCAGAGGTGCAAAATAGCGCAACATGTTGCAATCCAATCCTCAACACAAAGTCCGCCATCCCGCAGAATCACTATTCCTTTCCTCCCCTGACGGGCAGCACCAACCCGGCCGATCCGCGAGGTTGGCTATATGCCTTGCAGACACACAATCCAGTAGTCAAACTTAGCGGTTCCCAAAACCTTTCGTCGCTCTTTGCTCCCGCGACCATTGCAAGCGTAAGGCAACACTGTCCGTACGCCTTGTGTCCCGAGCAGTCGACCGTTGCCGGTGCAACAGCGGCTCAGATGGCCGGCGCTTTGCTTGAGACCTCGACGGTTCGTGTGACGGGGTCCTTCACAGATTCGGCATCGCCAGCAGCCACGCCGACGAAGCAGAGTGGAGAGACTTCAAAGACTTCGGCTAAGCTGCCAGAGGAAACTAATCGTGTGCCAACGCCTGCGACAAAGGTGTCCACGACGGCTAATCGAGCTCCAACCCCCGTTGTGCAGGATTCAACAGAAGCCCCATCAGAACCATTGCCATCAGGTCCGACATCCGCACAACGAGACTCCGAAGTCCCCGTGAAGCCTAGTCCTGCAGTATTGCCAACTTCCCAAACGTCAGCAACAAACATTGGTGTTGCACTGGGTCAATTGTTAGACACCAAAGTACCGACCGGCACCGATACCACAACTGCCACCAAGGTTGGAGCTACAGCCGCGCAGGAAGCATCAAATTTGTTGACGATAGACTCCAACTTTAATATAATCCCACCAAAGTCCGCGACCACGCAGCGGGCATCCAAGGAGCTTGATCCACCCCTGGTTACGGATATCCCGTCAGAGTCGAGAACAAATATTGGAGATGTGATTGCATCGTTGTTGCAGTCTGCTGAACCCAATCCAGACGCTGAGACGCAGCAGTCTAGCGTATTTGAGCCTCCCCAAGTAGCGGTCGGATCAACAAGTCTGGCTCTACAAGCAACGCAGCTGGCAACAACGGTATCCGGAGTCTCCACCGATATACCCGCAGTCATCGTGGGCTCCCAAACAGTCGCAATGGGAGCTTCCAACTCGGTTGATGGCATCCCAGTAGCCGTCGTGACATCTGGAAGTCAAACCGCAGTAGTCATCGACGGAAGTTCCACAAACATCCTGCCTCAAGCAACCCCCTCGCAAGAAGTGGCATCCCCACAGCCCATCGTGATAGGAAGCAGCACGATAACCGCCAATTCGGAATCTCAGTACATCATCGCCGGCCAGACATTACAGCCAGGATCCTCGATCACGATTGGGAACACCCCGATAGCTTTGCAAACAGATGGACCAGATGGTAGCGTGCTGGTAGTGGGATCCTCTTCGTCGGTTTTGCAGCAGCCACAGCAGCAGGCACAGACAGCCATACCACCACCTATCATCGTCGGAAGCAGCACCATAACTGCCAATTCGAACTCTCAGTACATTGTTGCCGGCCAGACCTTGCAGCCGGGATCTTCAATCACCATCGGCAACACACCAATTGGTCTACAAACGGATGGACCTTCGGGAACACTTCTCGTAGTAGGAACCTCCTCCTCATTATTGCAACAACAGCAACCAAAACCATCAGAAAAAGCAGTGCCCATTARAGTTGGCGGAAGCACCATCTCCGCAAATTCCGCTTCGGAGTACATCGTAGCAGGCCAGACTCTCAAACCCGGTTCCTCAATCACAGTAGTAGGAAGTGGATCCTCAACTTCTGTGATTCAGCTTCAAACAAGCGGCTCAGAAACGATTCTCGTCATCGGTTCTTCATCCTCCGCCTTGCAACAACAACAGCCAACGACCGAGGTCTTGACCATCGGTCCAGCGAAGATCACGCCCCTCGCAAACTCCGAGTATCTGGTGGGCTCACAGACGCTTACGCCAGGTGCTTCGGGTATAACGGTTTCCGGGGTGGAGTACAGTCTTGCTTCCGATGGGGGAGAATTGGTCGCGGGGTCAAGCACACAGACTTTGACCAGCGAGGGGGATGTTGGAGGATATATCTGGAGTGCGTTGGGTGGAAGCAGCAGCAGCCGCAGCAGCAGCAGTGGGAAGAGCAGTGCCTCCACGACCAGGGAAGCTAGTACGACTACACCCTCCACAGTATCGAGTACGTCTGCGAGTTCAGCGCAGACCGGTGCGACTGAGACCCTCAAGGCTGGCGCTGCGGAGCTTCTTGTGCGGCCGATATGTTTGTGGGTTCCGGTCGTCTTGCTGTTCGGGAGTTTGATTTAATTCAGAGACATGCTGGGACATGATGCCACGATAATGCTACTTCTTGATGTGTATGACCGAACGAAACGATGGAAATTTTCTCACCTAGACTCTCATCCTGACAGCCATGTCGCACTTGTTCGACAAAGACACTCACTCCCCTGGTGCCGAACGGCAGCAGTCAAATGGTATTGGTCGGTTGGACATCTCACTTACTCTCGCAATACTGCTCTCCTTTACCAATCGACTCCATCAATCCCTTCGCCTGTCCCGCAGAAGTGATCAAGTTTGGTTGAGAGACAACAAGTGCCACCATCACACGCCCATCACTTTCTCGGTAAGCTGCGCTGCTATTTGTACTCCCTCCCTCCCCTCACCAAATCATCAAATGTGACAAAGTGACTTGTACAACCCCCGCAGAAATGCGAAACCTCACAAATGAAATTTGTGCGTATCCAACCTGTCAAATATCCGTCCCTGTCTCAACTAACGCGTGCATGGGACACTGATGGTGTGTGTTGTTGTTTGGAGGCACAGCACAACACTGTGATGGCTTCCACGGACTTCGTGCTTGCTTTTGCGGATCGGCAGATTGGACTACCTTACTGCAAATGACTCGTGGCTCTTGCTCTTTGTGCTTCTCGTTTCGGGGGTATGTGACGGATGTGAAAGAATTATTGCGTTTTGCGGCAGGGTGCATCGCATCACGGGCAGGATTTGCGTTGAGAGAGGGACGGGAGGCGGTGGGAAATGTGTGAGAGGGTCGATCATCAATCAATCTGGAGATTTGACTTTTCCTCGCCCGGGCTCGGATAACGATCTTTTTGGGTTTCTTCTGGAAGGACAAAGGAATGGGTGGGGCCTTTGATTGCTTCTTCCAGTTCTTGCTGTGCATGCGTTGGGTCTTGATCGAATATGATGTGATCGATCGATTGTGAGGAATCGTTGTTGCTGTCGTGTTGCATGTAGGGTATAGACGCACGCCACTGCCGCTTGATCATCTGCAGAAGTCAAGGGGGGAAGGGGAGAAGGACAATGAAGAAGGCGTTCACTCTCAAGCAAGGGTATTGTATTCAACCACCAACCACGATTCATATCATCAACTTGTGGAGTGGAGTATCTTTAGGGCATCTTTGTTCGATACACCATCCCAGCTACAGTCACAACGCCTCCTCGTTGCCTCTCCTCCACATCGGCATATCAACGGTGACACGTGTATACCGCCTTGTAGCCGCTTGGTGGGAGACTTTTCTCACCAAGAATCACCAACTCTCAGCAAGCCTTGACATGCATGCACATGCACATGCACATGCACCATCGTGCCGCCCGAACTAGTAAAGGCATCCCGGATCCAAGGTGGAGTCCTTTTGAACGTATCAAACCCCCCAATGAGCCCTTGCACCACCCCTCCGGCACACGGCCCGCAAACTGAGGCGGGCTGTTTTTGGAGGGGGGAGAAACGCAATCACCTAAGCTCCCACATTTTTTTCTCACCTGTGTGAGATTAGGAATTACCCGACCTTCTTGCATACGTGATTCAGGCAAACACATAACTACCTCTGCTACATCTGCACCGTCCTCCTTCCCGGCCGCCATGTCCACCATCCCCCCCAGCAAACAAACCTCGACGCAGTTGTCCGACGAACAGACTGCCACTTCTGCTCACCCGCCGCAGTCCTCGCTCGATCCTACTCTGACCTCCAACGACCCTCACAACAACAACAACAATGCCGCCGCGGGAGGAAACACCGCCGCCGATGCCACCGGTCCCTCCAAACTCGCCCGTCTCCGAAGCGAGCTGAAGGCCGGTCTACGCCAATTCCCCGACTTCCCATCGCCAGGCATCCTGTTCGAAGACATCATGCCCCTCTTCTCCGACGTCAAGCTCCACAATGCGCTGATTGACGCTCTCGCCATGTTGGTCCAGCAGCACTACAACTCGGTCGATGTCGTCGTCGGTCTGGACAGCAGAGGCTTCTTGTTCGGCCCCAGTCTGGCTCTCCGCTTGAATGCGGGTTTCGTGCCGGTTCGCAAGCAGGGCAAGCTGCCAGGTCCATGCGAGACCGAGGGATTCAAGAAGGAGTACGGCGAAGACTTCTTCCAGCTGCAGAGCGATGCCATCAAGCCGGGACAAAAGGTCCTTGTCGTCGACGACATCATCGCGACTGGTATGTCAAATTGGTGGATGATTAACAGTGTATCCAGCTAACCCTCTACAACAGGCGGCAGCGCTGCAGCAGCTGGCAACCTCGTCGCCAAAGTCGGCGGTGAGATTCTCGGATTCGTCTTCCTCATGGAGCTCGACTTCCTCAAGGGCCGCAACAAGCTCAACGGTCCTACCCACACCCTCCTCTCCGGCCAAGATGCCGCTCTCAACTCCTCTTGAACGCTTGCCGATAAGGCAAACACAGCAAATGATCATACAGAAGGACAAGAAGGACGTCCGCAAGGACTGGATGGAAGGACAGAAATGCACCATGCATGCGTCGGACATGAAGACGCGCTTGGGCATGGCACTGGGCGTAGACGGACAGAATAGGAAAGAAGAGAAGAGCCATGGCAGCAGTAGCGCCTTCAACCTGCTGTACAGCATGGCCGTTGCAGAGACAGCGGCCGCTGCAGAGACATGCTCAAGCAGGCACGATACCCGTAGGCTCAACACCTACAAAAGAAAGAACTCAAAAGACTCGGAGACCATGGCTCCCTCCTCATCCCAGTTCGCATGTGGGTGAAATCTACTAATCATGATTTACATTTTGGGCCGGAAGCTATAGGATGCCCCAACGCTCACCCTTTCGAACCAACCACCCTCGCACATTCCCCTCCACCATGACTCTCGCTAATCAAAGCAGACCATTCATCGAGAGATGGGAAGTATCAAGCAAGAGGGCGGTCTTTGTCGTGTGAAGATATTCCTCGCCGCGAATCGATCTATACCTCAATGATCGCCCCATTCATGAAGGTATGATGCCGTCACTCGGAGGGCCGATACTCACGCTCTGCATCGCAGTTCATTTCTCGCTGTTCAGATCCAGTTGGCATTTGAGAGATGATGAGGAGGCATGGTGATATTGGAGGTAGGTACTTCTTGGTAGTTTCACTTGTGGGTGGGAATTATTAAGTCTGGGTGTTCTCGTCGGGTGACTTACGCTGGTGCTATCTGGCCGAGTAATGCGCTCTTTTACACGAAGAGGTCAGTTTTGTTGGACCGAGACAGTGGCCAGCAATCCTGTTGCCGGTTGATTATTTGTACACGGATTGACATCTTTGGAGTCAAGATGTGCTTGTTGGCGAGAGATGGGTGCTTGATCTTGAATAAACCCTCCCAAAAGACCGATTCCACCAAGGCAGGTGGATTCATTTGAACAGTATCTTATCATGAACATTGCCTCCCACAGCCTCAAGTTAACAAAAGTACCCTGTTTGAGATGCGCCCGCCACCACCGTAAGTTAGAGGAGAAGCGACAGGGTCACAACCGCGGACACTCGTTTGTACAGGGAACAGACTTATACCCGACTGGCTACCCATTTCCCACAAACTAGTTCATGTTCCCTGAAAGGGTGCGACGTTGGAAAACGCCGGCAATTCGAAATCATGTGCATGTGCTTGGAACCTGAAAACTTCGGGTAGTAAGKAAGGAAGGAGAGGATCGATTGGATGGCAGAGTGGGTAGAGCTAGGCGATGTTGTGTACTTGGCAATAATGCAATGCCCGCCCCGTGRGTGATTTGCAAGGGAGTGGGAGTGTGGCACGGCGGGGTTTGTGGCGTTCGTTTGAAGTGGTGTGGCCTATAACAAGGTACGTTTTGGCTGTGAAGAGATCGACGACCATGGTGACTTTTGGAGTGGAAGGGAGACCTTTGGTGTTTTGTGTGTCTTCTGATTTCCCTGATCTCATTGCGAGAGGTTTGGCGATAATCTCTTCGTCAGCTGCGATTTGAATGAGAGAAGGATGGTAAGTTGAGCCACCTTCCAAATCGTTTGCATTGTAAATGTACCTGCTACATGGTAGCCGCTCTACTCCTAGGATCCACTGTTAGGTGCCAATCTGAGACGCACGTAGGCACGCTGGAGGTATCATAGTAATCTACTGGCCGCTCGCAACTGCAAGCTAGTTAATGTTCAGGTAGTACGAGCGTGCACTGGAATGTGGGTGGCTTGCATCCCCGGCGGGTCGAAAATGTACAAACGTATTGTTGGAAGCTCGGCCAATGCCTTGGACATGTACCCTGCACATCCATCGATCTGCCAGACGTCGAAGAGTAGACGTTCGTATGCAGATAGGTATGGACGTCGCAACTCTCTGCTTCGGATTTACGCCAAGTGCTCTGCCGGCAGTGGGCTGATCGATCACCGTTCACTAGCTCCTTTCGGGAACGAATATAACAGGCGTTCCCTGTCTCTCAGATTCGGAAGCTCAAACCATCGACGTTCCAGTCTCCAGCACCCGCTTGCGCTCCACTCCCTCCAATTGGCTGGCGGGGCCTCCACCAAAATAACTCACGTCCCATATGGATGATTCTCCCTCAAATCTTCACTGCCCTGAGCTAGAGTGACTGGCTCGTTCCGATCCCAAACTAATTCATGTCCCCCGTGTCTTCAAGCGCGCCACGCCCCTCACGCACTTGTTGGAACAATTTTACCGTTGGAAGATTGGGCTGACATGGCGTCATTCAATCCTTACAAATTGTATATGCACACCTGCTGTTTCGAGGGCCCACACAGTAACGTTACTACCGTACCTGACTTTTCGGATTCCAGACCCACAGCATGGCAGTACCAGCAGTACCAGCAGCAGCAGCAACGACAAGAGCAACAGCATTCACAGAGCCTCAACTTCCTTCCATAAAACACTTCAGAGATGTGGGGATTTGCATCAACAGCATTGCGAAACGAAGACTGTTAGCCGAGGGTCGATTGTTCGTCAGTACTTCCATCAGCGACACCTCGGATGCCGAAGATGAATATCTACGAAATTCGCTGGGGATTCGAACGGTCGTGGACACAGCATGGCAGAAAGAGGAGGAGCAGCACCTTACGCGCACGATGAACACTGCGCTTGACAAGGCTCCAGATGTCTCGGAACAGCGCTCATGGTTGGAAATCACCAGAGTCGACGATAGGACCTATTGTGGGGTGAAATGGAGGCGAGGGCCATATGTGACACAGCTCATTGAAGAGTTGTCAACCTGGCAGAAAACGTATGCAGAACACACAAGAGTTGAAGTTTTGACGGGAGCCTGATCTGATTGAATGGAATAGGAAACTCTATGGACACGCTTTTCTCGAGGAACCAGACGCGAATAATGCCCTGCTCAAGAAAGTAGCCCGCAGCCCGGGAGCCACCAAGGAGAGTCTTCGGGTTCTGGGCTCTTCCAAGGCCATGATCGCAGAGCTGTGGAACAAGGTTTTTGGGGATGAGACCTCATATCCCATCCTCATGGTTGGAAATCGGGACTCGTGCATGTTTCTCATCATCTTGTTGTTGTTCCTCGATGTGCCCACCAAGGTCATTTCCCAGGAGATCCAACAGGCGATTGAACATGCTCAGGGTACCGTGGCGGCACCGACGGATGAGGTGAGCATCAAATTTTCCGTCGACTTCATGCAGAGTGCCGGGACGTGGGTGGGAGATGTGGAGCAGTGGTTGGGGAAGAAGTATAAAGGCCTTGATGGGTACCTTGCGGCTGCGGGTGTATACGCTCATGCGCAGGATACCGCCGAGAGGATGTTGCTGGTGCTATCGGGCGATAAGCTGGCCGTCTCGACCGAGAAGGTCATGGGGCGTATGACGTGATGCGTGCAGCTCGATGCAAACCTCCAGACAGCAATGCAGACCACCAGCCTGCAGGTTCGCATATAGATCGCAGTTTGAATAGGGACATATATAATCAGCCCGTCATACTATCAGTGTCAACGGCCCTTGCGGCCACGACTGATTCATCCCAGCTTCCCCATCTCACTGTTCAGGTTGACACAGCTTCAGTCTGCCTGCGCGGCATATATCGCTGCTTCTACCTTTCTACGTCCCAGCTGGTCCATCTCTCCCTGTATGGCCGCTTCGGCTGGCATATGCAGTCATCTATCCAGATAACCCCGGACGACGTCCATCTACAGTGAGTCGCCGTCTTGGTACGATAGCCAGGGATCGCATCGCAAAGATCATTACAGTATTAGCCGGTATGTCGACATGCGCAGATGCGCCAGTTATTCTTCCCTTGTGGTTGAAAGCACTTGCCGCTTCCGGAATCCTTGTAAAAACAACAGGTTCCCCAGGCCTTACAACTAGGACATGGATAAGATACTTCCTCGTCTGCATCTGTCTCTTGTGTGCGTCCGATATGCGACAAGTGCCTTTTGTCTGCTTCGCTCTTCTCCTCACAATGTGGTCTGGCGTTTGTCTCGTGGCTGTAGAAGGCGTCCAGAGCCTCAGAACGTCGAATGTGGCTTTGAAACCCTCTTGGCCTTTTCCACCGGCGGGGCCGGGTCGGCTTCAGCATTGTGGACACTGAGCTTGCCCGCTTGTTCGCTAAGCAGGAACTCGACCATTGCTATATTGGCGTGGAGTTTTGACACTTATTTCTTGATATCGTACTTGGATGCCGAATCTCTTCCTCGTCCAGAGCAATCGTCGTACGGAACAAGTCTTGATATCAAGCTCGACCTCTTTGCTGGATTCGTGCATTCTGGCAACTCTTCCTCTTCCTCGAGCAGTGTGACTTCCAATGCGGCGTCATCCATCTTGAAGTATGGCAAGATCTAGAAGCWACACCCAAGATCTCGGTTGCTGAATGTTGTAAACAACAATTTTCAATGTCGATATTGAAGAGGGGACGAGGACGACGCGCAGGCAATCGCGAGCTGAACGCGAACTCCCGGCCTGTGCTTGCACACCTCCCTGTCGACTTTTACGTACCCCGACTTCTCCACAACCGCCGTCATCATCTGTAAGTTACTCCTAGGCGGACACGCGCGAATTTACCCATAAATCATGCCATCCAGCGAACGAGAAGTCAGTTCTTCCTTCTCCGCCAAAAGGATCAACTCGACGACATGCGTGATCCAGGAAGATGACGTCTTTCGAGAGCATCCCCTCATCTATGTAAAAATCCACCCGAAAGTTCCAATCATCATACTGTCAGATACTGGCTGCGATGAGCCTAGCGAGGGGAAGAAGCATGGTTCGTAGGATCTCCTCGTCAGTCGCAGTATAGACTCAGTCGAAGCATTCTCCAGTCCGAAAATCTCATCCATGTTTTACCCTTTTTTGTACATGAGCCATGGCCTGGATGCACAGCTAATCGTACTTGCAAAGCCCGCTTTACACAGCTCCGGGACTACATCGAAAACTGCCCAGTAACATGCAACAACGACAAACCCATGAACCCTCATGGTGAGAGGCAGTACTACATAATCAGCACCCATTGCCATTATGACCACCTTGGTATGTCCTGCAATCCCTACCAAGCTACTCCATCTTGAGACAAGAATAGGCGGCATCACCCAATTCCTCGCCGGCGGAACGACAGAAATCATCGCCTCCGCCGCGGGGCGAGATTTCATCGAATCAGATCTAGAATCCCATGGTCTCTTCAACCATGTCAGGAAACCGGCTCCTTACTTCCAAGTCACCTACTGGGCTCCAGCTTTCGCACGACTCACTCATCCTCTCAAACATGCCAACGAAGAGAACCTCACTACTGCGAAACCCGTGGATCTGGGTGTCACAATCATACATACTCCAGGCCATACCCCGGACGAACTAGCCTGGTATGATCACGACGAAATGCATCTCTATATCGGCGATAGCTTTTACGAAGCTGGAGAGGAGGAAATGCCGATCGAATGGCCCGTGGATGGCAATATGATAGAATGGGTCTTTTCCATGAGGAAGTTGATCTCACTGGTTGAGTCTGAAAACTCTCGAGCTGCAAAGGGAGAAGCCGAAGATGAAGATGGGTGGATGCAAGTTGCACGCAGGGTGAGACTTGGTGCTGGGCATCAAACTTATGCTGCTGATGCGATGGATCTCATGGAGAGGTTGTGGGATGTTTGGTGGAGGACTGTGAAGGGTGAGGTTCCTGTTTCGAGGAAACGGGTCCTGTGGGGTCAGGAAGTGTTGACTTGGAGGGAGAATGACTTGAAGTCTGGGATCTACTTTGAAGGTCCTGCGAGTTTGATGGAGGATACGAGGAGGTTTTTTGAGGGAGGCGGACCTTCTCGGGGTAGAATGACTGATTGAGAATGAATAGTGAGAGGAGCATCTACAGTCGCAACTTCTATGATTGTGATCAACGTCCAAACTTTCGAAGCTCCAGCCATCTCAGCGGAGGGTATACAAGCAGCGCCCAGGAAAAGCCAACGTAGTTGCCCATCTGCAGGTAGTCAGTATTCTTCCCAAGTTTCAAAGGAAAGCATACTCACATCTCCACCATACTCCGACACCAAAGCCGCCAGAGGCCCAACATACCAGACCTGCGCCATACACAAGATGGCACCCGCCCATCCCACAAGAAAAGCAACAGAAGCCGCAATGCCAACAGGTAATCTCGTCCGATCATTCCACATCTCCCAATCCCAACCTCGACCCATCCATTTCCGA
This sequence comes from Ramularia collo-cygni, assembly GCF_900074925.1. Taxonomy (NCBI): domain Eukaryota; kingdom Fungi; phylum Ascomycota; class Dothideomycetes; order Mycosphaerellales; family Mycosphaerellaceae; genus Ramularia; species Ramularia collo-cygni. The sequence goes on along the minus strand of NW_019716267.1, from coordinate 136,211 downwards.
AATAAAAGATGCTCTTCAAGAACAATGGCGATCCATATGCTGACCCAGTATCCCATCAACGACAAAAAATTGGTGAAGATCYCCGCGAGGTGTTCTCGGCCTGCGATAGCACAGATCATAGGAATGACAATCGCAACGGTATTCCAGAAGATCCGAGGGACTTTCTCCCAAAGCCTACCGAGCGCTTGGAAGTCCAAACCGGAAGCATATGTGGGTAAGACCATGTTTGAAATCATCCCCAAAGCGACAATGACGCTGCAGAAAGATCCAAAGGTTCCGAGAGGTCGGAATGCTTCGACTAGTAATGCTCCCGCTGAGACTTCATATGCATCCGCCCAGGATGGATTTCTGGCGGTTCCGGATCCGAGACCAATTCCAACGACCAGCGCAAACGTAGATGAAAGCATCAGGCCGGCGAATGTGGAGAGGAAGACCTTGACTCGGGATGCACTAGCAGGATAGTACACGAATAGATCCGCCGCGGATTCCGCATATGTGATCTCAGCTGCCAGACACAAGCTGAAGAAACTGAGGCGATTCCCAGCTATCACATTCGCCGGTTCGCCCTCTGAAGGATTTCCCGTGAGATCGAAATTCGGCCCAGCAGTGCCACAGAGGATACAGATCACAATCAGCTGAGGAAGCCAAGCGTATCGCTGATAGTAGTGGAAGATGCTGTACCCGAAACTCGTCACGATCCAGGTAATGACGCAAACAATCACAATCCCCACAATGACGCTCAAACTCCCCTTTGCGCTCACAGCGCTGAGAATTTGACCTCCAACGACTGCATTCAAGATCAAGTAGCCCATCAGGATGATCAGCGTGAGGACCACGATGACTTTGCTCGGCCACCAGCCCGTCACATAGCGTGTGAGAATCATGGTGCGATTTCCGGATCGTGGGCCAAAAGTTGCGATGTAAGCTACGGGGATGATTCCCGTCATGGCTCCGAAGACTGCTAGGAGACAGCTGTCGAGAAAGGGGAGTTTGTAGACGATTGGGCCGAGGAAACCGAGGGTTATTACTACCGCTGTGAAGTTGATGCTGGTCCAGACGAGGGCGATTTGGATGAATCCGAGTTTATCCATGCTATGGCGGTCAGAAGGGAGGACTCGTTGAATACCTCTTGATTCGAGACCGGCTATGCGTTCCAGGGATTTGAGCAAGCGCTGGGCTCGACTCGTTGAAGTTGTCGTCGAAGCATCGGGCGAGAGAATCGTATGCTTCTCGACATCCTCCGAATTTGGTCTTTGATCCAGCATGTTGGAGGTTCTTCCATCTGTACAGTGTCAGAAACTGACGACGAGGGAGAGGATAGGATAGCATGATTCTTCGTCGCTAGCATTATCATAGTTCAAGTTCGGCCGTTTGATCTCAGCGAGGCTTTTTTCTTCCCCCATCTCTCATCACCCACTCCGAAGAGAGGTCAAGAGAAGTGGAGTGGAAAACAGACCAAGCACCGGCTCATGCTTTTGCTCACTGTACCTCAACAACGAGAACTCTCTTCCATTCTGGTCTTGCTGCTTGGAAATCTCATCGTGATTTTTGCTGCTGTCGTACTTTCGTGTTGCGGCGTGGCGAAATGCTCGCTCGCCACTGCTGGTTGGGCCATGATTTCTGGCTTCCCTTTGTCCTGGAGCTCCTTTGTGAGCACAATCGTATGGAATATTGAGGATGATGAGAAGAAAATTGTAGGAGGAGGTTTCTTCGATTGAAGGCCAAGTCAAATCCAAGCCCTGCTACATCTTGCCGAGCCGGTGGTATTCTTGTTCTTTGCTGACCGATATCGGTTACCGTACGATATCCATGTATTTGTATGCAAACCTCGACTTTGCGTCTTCCACTTCGTTTTCGCATCTTACATTGATATACATGTCTTCTGCCGTCGACGAGCTGTTTGACCAGCCTTACCCTCGCACTGTTCTTGCACACGGCATATAATCGTGCTTGAAATCCCACGGGCGGCATTTGGTGCGACACAGTCAAGAGGTCGGTCCGATGTCCTCTGCAGCTACTGTATGTCTGTACTTTGAACCACCGACAGGGAAGGTAAGACAGACTATAATAATGATATCGCCTCTGCAAAGCGAACCATTGCAACATGTCACAAGAGGTCCATGCCCACCCGACCGTTGTGCTCAGTCCTCGCGATTCTTGCATCATGACTCTCGCGTGAAAGGGTCCAGCGCGTCACCGGGCCATTCTGCACGAGGCCATCTCTGCAGCTCCAATGCACAACACACGCATTCTGACATAGATATTACATCAATCATCATGTTCACCTCCGTTCGTCTTTGCAGAGCTGTTCCCTCCACTTTCAAGTCTGCACAATTCACATMCAGACGTACCTTTACAGCCAGCACTTTCGTCAGAATGCCCGAAGCACTCAAGCAGAGCGAGGTCTCCTCGCAGACCGACCCATCAGTCGCAAAGCAGTTTGACAACGAGACCTCGACCGAGGACAAGTTCAAGGATTTCTACACGCTGGCCGATGGCATGAAGATTAGCATGATGTCGACTTACCGGAATGGACTTGGCGTGCGTACTGTCCGTAAATGTTGACATATCTTGACGAACTAACACACCATTCAGCCAGTATCTCGCTCAATGGCCGTCTCGAAGCGTAGTGGACCAGATTTCCTCTACCTGGCCAACAAGCACAGCAACAAGATGACCGACCTGTCCCAGAACAAGGAGGTCAACATCACCTTCCACGACTCCAGCAAGCAAGATTGGATCTCTGTTACTGGGGAAGCAGTGACGACCAGCAGTGACGACCCGCGCATCAAGCAGATCTATTCCAAGATTGTGAGTGCGTGGTTTGGAGACTTGGGCGATGGTGTGCACACTGGTGGACCCGAAGACCCTCGCATGTCTCTGATTGAGATCAAGGCAAAGTGTAAGAACTTTCTCATTGATTGTACGGAGTTCTTCATCTCGCTGACAAGACGCTACAGACATATCCTACTACAAGTCGACTACCGGCAAGCTCAGCTCGATGATGGAGATTGGTGGTGCGGTCATGACGGGCAAAGTTGCTCAAACTGGAGACCTGAGGGAGATGCACGAGGCTGAGATCAAGGAAGCTCGTGAGAGGGATAGCAAGTTGAGCTCCTAAACTATATGAAATGTAACGATGATACTTGTTTTGGTTGTACCAGCCAATAGTGGTGGTGGCTTTTGTTGGCAACACTAGCGTGCTGGTAATGTTGACGACGCCACTGTTAGGCAGCGTTGATAACCTCTCTTAACGCCAAGAGTCATAACGCTAGTCGTTATCGGCTGATATCGATTTGCTCAGCATCATCGTTTGGCGCGTGACGTAGCTATTCGATTGGTCAGGAGGCTCGGAATGTCTCGGACCGGTATCTGCAAAGTTAGCGATATTGCAATGTCGATGCCACGATATATCCCTTGTTAACAGCACCCACACCAGCCAAATTGACATGAGGACACGCACCCCGGCCACCACTTTATTAGTCAGAGTCAGCAGAAGCCGCTCAAATCCGGGTTCTTTTCCTCCTCGCCGCCGTTATTCCTCCTTCATTATCGACCTGTATTCACCCGCCGAGAGTTGGAATCCTCTCTTTCACGCCCACATTCGGTCGCGATTTCCCTCGCGTTCATTCCACTCCGCTTTACGACACGATAACAGCTCCACATCATGCCGCGTCCCCCAGACAATTATACCCACGCGCAGTTTGAGCCCGTCGACTCGGAGCATGCGGGCGAGACGGTGCAATGCCTTCACTGCCGCAACTGGACCGGTTCCGTCAAGACGCTCAACCGCAAAAAAGCCCATCTCCTGAACTGCACTCAATACGCGCAATGGCGCGCTCAAGGGAACGGCCAGGATCTGGCTCCCCCGAACAAGTACAGCAGGCGCGAGTCAGGCATGATGGGCTGGGACGACCGAGGAGACGCCGGGTAAGTAATTCCAGTTAAGAAAATCCCCCGTCTTTCACAAGGTTCCCACTTGCCTACTTTGGCATGGCTTTACCGTTCCCTTCCCTCAAAACAACCATCGATATCCCTTCGATACATATGTCGACATGTCGCTAATCAAGGGAACCAGAGATGGCTACAATTCTTCACCCTACGCTCCCCAACCTCCTCAACATCATACGCCGTTGGTAGCTCGTGGGAGGAATCTTGATCTCAGTAAGTATTTCGATGAGTTTTGGGACGATTCGGCGGCACAAAAGGTGAGATACTTTTTTATTCGTCAATGTACTCCAATACTTGTAAAGAGCTTCTCCTCGCAGTCTTGCAAAGCAAGCAGCAAACGCCCTCCACGAGGAGGTGCAGGCTGTGGACGGTCTCCTCGAGAAGAAGCCTAGCAATTCTGGCTCGTTCTGCATTCAATGCTTCATTGATTATTGCGGAAAGGAGAGTGATTTTATAAAGACTCTTGTAGGGGAGGGGGCATAGAACCTCGTCTCATCATCACACTGCGAACAATGCTCTACGGATTAGTACCATGTAGAGCTAGAAGCTGACCGCCAACAGTGCATGCGGGTACGTTGCCTCTCATGCGGTTTTGTTCGAGCAAAGAATACCACACGCCAAGTTGAGCACCTGGGAACCTGCGAGCTGTTCAAAAACTCCCCGGAAGGGGCCGCTGCTGTGGCCAATGGCGAACTCGAGATGGCCCCCAGCGGCAATCGCAACTACACCGGCGGCACCGACATCTGGCGCGGCGGTGCACCCAACCCCAACCTTCTCGTCGGCTCCACGCAACCAAACATGACCCCCATCCGTCCAATGGCCACCAACAGCCGCCTGCCGCCGGCGAGACCAGCTCCATCCCTTGTGGCTCATCTCCTCAACAAGCATTCGGACAAAGCCACCAAGGCTACACAGCAACCATTCTTGTCGCATGCGGGCTACGGCACTCTATCAGGATCTGCTCTGAAGTCGTGGCTCGTCCAGAACACCCACATCTCCCGCGCGCTCATGTCTGCTATTGGCGGCTTGATTTCGAAACTCCGCCTGCCAGATGTCGCCAACATCAGAGCCGACACGTCTTTCCGCGCTCTCGATCTGTTGATCTCCACCATCACCAACATTCGAAAAGAGATTGACTTTATCGAGAACACGAAGCATAAGTACAGCTTCGTCACAGAGTCGGAACCTCCGTCGACAATGACCAAAGCATACATGGATCTCCTAGCCAGCGTATCATCGCCCCAAGCAGATCTGTTGGAAGGCATGGTCGCACTGTGGGCAACCGAGCACGTACGTTGTTGAAAGAAGAAGCATTGATTGCACCCTCACTGACACCTTTTCAGGCGTACTACGCGTCGTGGAAGTATGCGAGCACCCTCACCAAAGCCTTTCCACCAGCTGCAAACTACTCCGTTCCATCCTACCTGACGGCATCAATGGATCCGATGGGCTCCGGGATTGGCTCTACTCGGCCAGGCGCTCCCGACCAGCGTTACATCACTTCCCTCCACGAATGCATGATTCCCAATTGGACATCCCGCGACTTTAGCAAATTCGTGGATGCATGCCGATCTATCGTGGACGAGATTGCCAGCAAAGAAAGCATCGGCGACGGCAAGGCCCAGCTACTGCGCTKCGAAACCGTTCATCAACAGATCCTCTATCTGTGGGAGCGCATCTGGCCACATGTTGATGGCATGGGCGAGAAGCTCGGTCTCGAGGATGATGCTTCTTCGCACAGCCCTGTCCAACAACGAGAGAGCAGCGCCGTCGCGGGTCCTAGCAATACGAATGGTACTGGTCCTGGAAATGACAAGAGAGACGCGATTGAGATTCAAGACGACGGAGACGACGATGTGGACTCACCATATGGAGGCACTGGACTTGGTGCCGTTGCGGCTGCAAACCAATCCGCTTAGAGCTCGGAGCCGGTATGGTCAGTCAATGAGCAACCAGCCTGGTCCAGTGATCATCAGGGAGTGACTTCGTGGTCACCTTACATGAACTAGTGCTTCTTAAGCTGGTGGGTCGGTGTTAAAGACAGCTGCATGCATGGATGACCACCAAGTCGTTATCAGGCGTGGAAGACTGAGATTTCGAGAGCCTTTCTTTTCCAATCGTTTTCAAGCAGTTTATACCCCAACTCGTAAACGAGTGCTATTCGCAAGCAAAGTCATGATGAAAAAAGCAAGATGACTCTCCAGCTTTCAAAACTTATCCCCTACCGTGTAGTTTCCGTTGTGATATCCTTGATCCCTACCTGTCGATGCGCCGTGAAGTTCAGTGCTAACCACCATCCCAGCAGAGCTGTCGATATGAGAGATTATCAACAAGAGCAGGCGTCCTGAACTGCTCCCTCAATTGGATTGGCGGGCTACTCTACTAGTGGTCAAGACTCTAGCAGGCCTAGATTCGTCGAGCCTGCAGAGAGAGAGAGAGCGAGGTCTAAGGACATTGTGGGGGGAATGGATGAGGATGTCTTGTCTTGTCGCGATGAACAAACAATCCTCATATCGACAGCTCTGCATGATGAGCCCAGTGCCTCTTCCCTGCCTGCAGCGCTGCCTTCCCGCCATGCAATCAATCAATAACCCTTTGGTTTGAAAATAAACGCTTCCGGATCAAGGGTACTCTCTCCACTGCTTGACGTCCAGCTCGAATCGGTACTACTCTTCGTCCTATGTCCTTGCTTCTTCTCCTCAACTGGCTGATGCGAAGAATTTTGCACCGGGAAAGTCGGCAACCCTCTCAATCCCTCTATCAACATGAGCTCTTCGGGTTTGCTGGTGCTGGCGGAAGAAGCGAACTTCGCAAGCGGAATCTCATTGTCATTTCTCAAACTCTGCTTGTTGTAGCTCTTTTCCTCAGGCAGGGTAGTAGTGTTAGTAGTAGTAGTAGTGAGGAGGGGGACTTTTCCGCGAATTTGTTGCACTGGAGGAGTAGTGATCCAATTATTATAATAAAAACCTCTCTGTTGGATCTGCAATCTCTCGGCTTCTTTCCTAGCTTGAAGCAATTTCTTCTCCGCTTCCACTTTTTGTGATGTTTCGATTTTTTGGATGAGGTTGGAAAGTTGAGCTGCTTGGGCGATTTTTCCTTCTTCTTCTGCGGTTTCTGCTTGTGTGGTGGTGGTTGTTTGCTCTGTGGGGCGGAAGGGGAAGTAGAGGTCGTCGTCTTCGAAGGAGCGTGCTGCTTCGAAGGTTCTGCGGAGGGTTTTTGTGGGGGTTTGTTGGGGTTTGATTTTGTTGGGTGAGCGAGGGGGGAGATTTGCATGGAGGGGTGAGAGGTTGTGGGCTTCCTGGTCTTGAAGGCTGTTGTTTGGCGTGTGATTTTGAAGATCTTGTTGATGTGATCTGCAGTGCTGGGTGTCTTGTTGGACGATGGACTGCTGCTGGGAAGGCGTGCTGAATTTGGAGGTGTGAGAGATTCTGCTGGTGCTACGGGTTGGAGTTGTGGGTTGGTGGTCGCCGCTGCTGCTGCTGCGAGATGAACCTGTAGGTGGATTGAATGGCTGGTCGCGCGCAGGATGTGCCGGTGTTGGATAGGAGGGAAGATCCCAGCCCGAGGGAGGTGCGTTGGAGGGAGGACCCCAGATGTTGTTTTGCATTCCGTTCATGGTTGCGAGGTCAACTTGCGATGTTTGAGGTGCTGGCGTGTTGGATGAGGAAGCTGTTTGGGTGTTTTTCGAGAGGTTTTGTTGTTGTGGCGAGTCGAGTTGAGGTTGGCAGGCTGGAAGCAAGTGAATCTCCCGCGTTTGGTCGGGAAACTTCCTTTCGATCCGTCATGAGGTCCGGTGTCTTCATTCACTCTAATGGGTTCTTCTGCGGTGGATCACTGGATTTTCCGCCGGAAGATAGATGCATGTTGTTGCAGCCGGTCAGCTGTAAATGGACAGACATATTCTACCGCTGTTGGCAAGACTTGTCCTCGCGCGCTTTCTGTTTGCTGCATACGCTCGCCTCCAACCTCAACTTCCACCTCCAATCCCACTTCATCTCGTCAACATACCGCGTACTTCACTGTACCTTTCCTCATTACATACCTCTCTGTAAGTTGCGTATCAACAGCTCACAAGCCGTGCACCGTATTGCATGCCGGACAGCATGGCCGAGAAGAATATGCCAATCGAGAAGCCTGGTGTCGATAAGAAGCGTGGCCGTGGCTGCATCCAGGTGAATGTGTTGCATGCTGCGATCGATATGCATRCTTGGAATACTACTCAGGCCCTTCACCTCGCCATGGGATCCGTACTTTCCGCCCGAAGTGGTCTTACCATATGCCTCCTTCTCGTTTGGACGGGTCCATTCACTGCCAGTGCATTCTCGACTTCATTTGAAAGCCTCCAAGTTTTTCATTCACCTTCTTGAAGTACAAAGACTATTATAATCGTCAGAGAAGCGATGCGAACCTTCCTCTTCACTCGCAAATGCCTCTGAGCGGTTGCTGCAGTATTGAAACCTTCCTGTTGACACAATCACTTCTTCCCCTTCCACCAACACTTCTCCTTCTTGCACTGCACTGCACTGCACTGACATTACACGCAAGAACTTCCCTCTTCCCTGCGCAACATGTCATCCGCAGCAAAGTCAGTTCCCACGTCTCCCATTCCTGCTACGCCACCGGAGCAAGTTCCTGAGCAAATTCCAAAGTGTGCTGCCCTTCCGGACGACATCATCATTCGCCAGCACAGGCATGGCAAGTCGGCGACCCTGACAAAAGAGCCTGTCAAAGAGCGCATGAAGCACATCCACCGAGACATCAAGTTGCTTGCCGACGGCCTTCCGAACGGGATCTATGTCCGCTATGCCGAGACGCGGCCTGATTTCATGAAGATACTCATCGCAGGCAGTAGCGGTACACCATACGCAGGCGGCCTCTTCGAGTTCGATCTGTTTTGTCCCGCAAATTATCCACAAGTTCCACCAGAAGTGACATTTCGTACGACAGGTAAGTGCAGTCCACGCCTGGAACAATGCTTGCCACATCGCTAATGAATGCTGGTACTAAGTAACGCAGGTTCCGGTTACTTCCAGTTCAATCCCAACCTGTACATCAATGGTAAAGTCTGCCTTTCCGTCCTTGGTACCTGGGATTACTCTTCTTGGGTACCAAACCAAGGAACAGTTCTCGACATTCTGATCATCCTGCAAGCCTGCGTTCTTGTCGACGAACCGTTCACAAACGAACCAGGCAGAGAGGCTTTCAAGGGGAGTTCTAGAAGTCTCCATTACAATCGAGCACTCTATGGGAAGACTGTACAGTTGGCCATGCTGGGTTGGTTGGAGCAGAATGGCAGTCTGTGGGACGATATCATCAAGCAACACTTCACCGTCAATGAAGAGGTGATCCCCGAGACTGTCAAGGAGTGGATTGAGGATTACAGCCAATCCGGGGGCGTCGGTGGAAGGAAGAGGAACCTTTCCAAGCTCGACTCTCATCCCTCAAATGCCCCCGGAAAGAAGACTCAATCTGCGATCGGAGATGCACTCTCAAACTACACTTCTGCATCTGCTGGAAGCAAACTTCAAAAGCTCCCAGGTGGCATTCAAAAAGCTCCCTTCGCTTTGAGCCACTCCTCCTCCGACGGTAACTTCGACTTTGCCTATCCACCACACGGCGGCAAAGACCTTTCCGCCCAACTTATCACCGGCAAGCCAAGTCTAGCATCGAGAGCAGCCAAAACGCCTCTTCCTTTCGTTAAAAAGCAGAGGACCCCGACGCGTGCGATACGTGACCCGTATGTTAAGGACCCCATCGACTTCGCAGATCCAGCAGAGGATGATGAGGATGATGAGGATGACGAGGATGAAGAGGATGACGAGGATGAAGAGGATGCTGGATTTGATGAACCTTTGCAGGAGTCTGTAGAGGAGGGCGAGAGCAAGGTTGTGGGTGAGAATTTGAGGAAGTTGGTCAAGGAGTTGAGGAATGCTGTTGTCGCTTTGAGCGGCTGATGAGCGTTGTTCTCGATGGTAGTTGTATGGGACTACGCATGATGTCTTTAGGCGTTTCTTGGCATGAGTTAGGGCAAGCATGATGTTATGGCGCTTGGGTAGTTTAGATTCATGGACTCTGACTAACAGACGGAGATACTATGAAGGCTTTGAATCTCGTGTGATTTTGCTAATGGAGCAATAGAGGAACCCCGTATTCAATGTATCATGTCTCCTGACACCCTCCGCTCTTGCTGACGAAGAGCACGGCACGTTCCCCGAATACTTTTCCGAAAGTCTTCATAACAGCCTTGAATTTCCTCCTCGGTCAAGACTTGCCTGAACTTTTATGCTCCGCTCGAATCCAAGGGAAATTTTCTCCCAGCAAATCCCCGACTTACCGCTTCGATATGAGAGCAAAGCTGTATATCCAAGGCACTTCCATGTTGTGATGAACGTCCAAAGGCTTATTCCTACAGGAATCATCCACCTCGGAATGATGAGGCCAGGAAAAAGACGCGCAGGTATATTGCTGAAGAAGAAAAAAGCATGTACACACTCGTGCAGGAGTAGTGTTCCTAGTACCCATTTTAGACGTCCCGAAAATGTATTATTATTCTTGCCGACGGAATTATTGTTATGTTCAAACCAATAATCTTTCGATCCCAGTTCGATAATGGACGAATTTATCCGAAGATGGAGGACGGGCTTGTCCTAATAATGCAAGTGACCTTGTTTCCATGTATAAGTAACCCGAGTGAGTTTTTCCCATGAAGAAGATGTCGCTGAATAGGGGGATAAGAGATTGTATGTATTCCTTTGAGGGGATTCCTGGAGGTTCTGGACTGCTGTTATTATTACATGCTGTGTGTCATTGGGATAGTGCGTGTCGTAGAGATTGTAGTGCTTGGGATTGGGTTTTTTGAGAGTTTCAAGGCTTTGCCGGAGAATGTTGTGATTGTTGCTGAGGTGAGGTCTGTTGGGTGATGTTTGAGGGGGGTGAGGTCGCAGTAGATGGTGTTTCTTAGGGCTTGGATGGAGATTTGAGGGTGGGTGGATTTTGGGGTTGGCATTTTTGTGGGATGTGGTGTTGAGGGATTGGAGGGTATTGTTGAGTGATGTGTCGTGGGGGAATGCTTTGTTTTTTGAAGATTGGGTTTCTGTGAAGTTAGCTGGGTGGAGGGCATGGATGCTTTTAATCCCATTACAGTGCTGTGTTCAAAGAAAGTCYCAGAAGTGTCTGACTCTTGCGTGATGACTTGCCTCGATCTCAGAGGTCTTAGCCCTCTCGAGTTGCTGAGTCCATGTGTTGCTATAAATAGCTGAACACGCTGTGCTAGGTCTATAACAAGACATCCTGCATAAGACTGGTCGTTGATGTTCCGGTACTGCCGTTAGTGAGAGACACTTCGCAGGATTCAAGACAGTGTAAGAACTAAGAGAGCAGAAGGGAGAGGCTTGTATTCCAAAGCGCACAAGACTCAAGATCTCATGTTACTAATGTAGGTGCTAAAATTACTGCGCAGAGAACCATCGGCCAGTAAGTGTGGCAGACGAGCAGCATTATCGGCCCCTGAACCATGAAGAAAACAAGGAGAATAAGCTCGCTATCCCAATCGAAAATATCGTCAAAGCGGATCGGGTAATGTGATGCTCGAATCGTGGTTAGGCAGGAAATCTCTACGAGACTTGTGTTGGGTCTGGTGCTAAAGGRGGATCTGAGATGAATTTACGCCGCTACTTTTCCCCTTTTCTATCCATCATTCATCAAGTCTGCATATTTATGGCTAAAGATTTGGTGGTGAGGTCTGTTACAGGCTTTTGGGAAGGAGTTTTCAACAAGATGGATACGCAGCTTAAGATCAATCACCGTACGACCGCCTGAAAGGGGCTGATAGGGTAGTCAGGGGGAGCCTTTTTCCCGCATTATGACTTTTTTTTTTACATATTTTCTTGCATGAATTTGAGATCATACACGGCAGAATCACTTCTCAATCTTTCCGCTTTCTTGCTCTCTGCCCCGCATACTCTGATTTATTTGCTAAAGCGTGGTGTCTTCTAGATCCGCGGCGACATAGCGGAACCAGATCTCAAGCCAAGAGATTCCATGAGTGCTTCTGGATATCCCTTAAGATACTTCTTAAGTTCTCCTCGGTTGTTGATTTGACTCTTTCATAGTGTGAAATTGCTCATGACTGCTCAATGGGGTCAACATTGCAGTACAACCATAATACACGCTCCTTTACTTTCCTTCCCCTTTCGCTATTCTCCCTAATCACGCTCGWCGATCACGCCTTCCCCACGGTCTCAAGTCCTCCCATATGACATATCAAGACGTTCCAATCTTGCCAAATGCTCAAAAGTTTGCGAGGACGGAATCCCAAGATCCACCTGAACGGACACATGCCGCCTAGCTTCAACTTCCACGCTCGAGGCGAGGGAAACCCACGAGCTTCCATGACCAGTAAGCCCTGTACGCTGCACATACGAAGCCTTACACTCCTTCTCCTGACATGTATCAATATCAGGCGAGCAAGAGTACGTCGACAGGAAGGCATGTACACATTCGTGCAGAAGAGTGCCAAGGAGGTGCCCTTGTCGCTTTAAAGGGTCAGAGAGGTATGAATCTACATCGGGGGATTTTTGTGCTCATGATTATATCAGACCAGCCTCCAGAGAGGGTTTTGGCGGAGCCGTAGAAGAATCCATCTCTGTGGTCGCTATTTGGATCATACTGATCCGTGCCAGACCACTTGAAATTTACTTTCTTGAGGCTTCCGAGGAAGTAGATCTCACCAATGGGTTCGATGAGAGCGACTATGAATGCTTTGGAGGGAACTCCATCGAGTGATTATTCACATTCTGTAGGCCACTGCTTGAGTAGGTTCCGAAATTTCTGGATTGCGTTGGATTGCTGCCGCGTCAGTGGGCTTGTTGTGAATGAGTTGATGGTGAAAGAAGCTAGATATATCGGGAAGTGTGACTCTAGGATGGTACCGACATGGCAAGAGTTGGGTGGGAATTGAACGAAGATGCGGCCGTACGCTCTTGAAAGATGGAATGCAACAAGTAGTATCTTTCTCATTGCAGAATGGAAGGGAGATATAGAAGATGTGGAATGGAGGAATTTGCAATAGCTTTTATCAATGAAGATTCTAGAGGCCCCTAAGACAAGTGAGACCCAGTCCGACGGCAACAGAAATCTTGAGACTCGAACTTGGTACAAGACATCCAAGCATGTCTTTGGAATGAAATCAATGGAGTGTCGACCTGGCCGGTGATAATGGTGCTATTTCAATCTCAAAGAAGGATTCCTACTAGGAGAGTACTTGTAATGAATCAAAGGCGGGCCGTATGATGATTCCTACTGTGGTTGGTAAGTGTCATCACCAATTTCAGTATTATGACTTGGCGATGAGACTAAGACACGTCGAATCTCAAAGTGAATTTCATGTATATCTTTCGATCTCTCCATTATCAACTACGAGATCAAGCTCAAGTGAGAGCTTCCAAATCATCTGAAAAGCGTCGTGTCTTGGCAAAATCAATTCCCAAAACTCAACCAGCACCAACCAAAGCTTTATATCGGTCTCCCCATTTGTACCCAGCTCTCGCATGCAACAGCTTCCTCTACATGCAGATCCACATGTATGCCAATATGCTCACGAGCTACAATCTAACCAAATGTTGATAAACTCCTCCAAGCACTTCCATGCCCAGTGACTCCGGAATGTTGCATATACTCCGCTCTACAACCGTCATCCTTGCAGATATCCTGATGATGAGTACACGAAAACTACCATGCAAACACCCATGGAGCAGAGTACCGAGTATATCTTCAGCCCGCTGCTGTCCTTGAAAAAGACCGCCGCACCAACATGGATCCATGGAAATACTKCTGGACCGATCCAGAAAGTTTGTAGGCCACATCCTAACTACGTTCTAGTGGTGCCAGAGATTCTGGTCCCAATTGAAGGGCACGGGATCGAGCTTTCCCATAAAGAACGGAGATGCTGATGCAGACGATGAGACTGTTCATGAACTCTACAGAGGGGACTCCTAGGCCTGGTAGACTGATTCCTGGTGTAGGTGGTGACCGCACGGGTGCAGGCGGAAGGAAAGGTGACCTTGCTGGAAACGTCGTTGCTGCTGTTTCGCATGCATCATACCGTCCGGCCATGAGAATCTGGAGCTGGTGTAGTGCATTTCTTTGGACCCTGATACCAGTTCGACTTTGAATCTACAGTAGTACATATAGTAGCAGAGGCCAGCTCTGTTGGGTGATGTGCTCGCTCGGTGAGGGTTAACACTAAGGGCAGAGCTATCGATATGAGGATTATTCATTAGGACAAAGCGTCCTTAGTTTAAGTCCATAATGTCCTGAGGCCTTGCTCTCTACAGACTCGATGATTCGAAGCCTGTCAGAGTTTCTGATACTAGCAGAGTGGCCGTTAATTAATGAAGAGAGCAGTTCAGGGTGCTGCTCTTGTTGATGATCTCTCATATCGACAGCTTTGACCAAGGGTTGCACAAGGTCAGATCTCAATTCTTGCTTTGAACACTAATAGGTGCGAAGGCTTGATTTGCGGGTATCTTAGCATCTGGAGAGTAAGTGAAAGATTTGGGGGGATGCCGCTTGCGATATTTTGGTGCACTTCAGATGATATGCTCAAAGTATTGGGCGGTTCTGAGCTGGGAATACTTGGAAGACTTGAACTTGGGTGGATCTTGTGTTGGTTGTAACCATGATTCGTGGTTTGAATCCGTTTGTGAAATGTGAAATGTCACTCACTAGCGAGGAGCGAAATGTCTTACTCGAGTCTGAATGTCTTACTCGAGTCTGAACGAGGCAGTCTCGAACTACTGCATCTCTCTCAAGCGTATCCAATCTGTCCCAAAGATGCGCTCATCAATCACTCGGAGCTGTCGGTGCATTTCGGGGATGGAAGAAGCAGCTTTTCCGCCAGGTGTTGCTCTTGATTATCATGTTGGTCGAAGCCTAGGAAATACCATCGGCCATGGCGAGGAGACAGACCTCAAGGTCGTCTCAGCTTCCTTCRTATGCGTATGCTACGCATTTCCCGACACCACAACTTCCTTCTTCTACATTGCTATGGTCTTTGACCGGCTGCACCCACATCAGGGCATGACTTGGAGTCTGTGCTCCGGATACTGCGAGGAGAGCTGTCCCGGCTCAACGAAGCATACATCCCTTCAAGCTGCCAAAAAAAAAAGGACCAGTTGCCTTGGCACTGTTCAAAGTTAGCAGTACTCATCCGGGCCAGCGGGGACAAGAGACGCACGCATTGATATCTGCTATTCTACGTGCAGCAAGCTGTCTGTACTTCGTCATGATTTCTTCTCGCGATTCACCATGCCAACGTAATGTGGACTTAACGCTGGGAACCTGGCCCGAAACTCTAGCTTCGTGAAGGACGCCTTCTGCGAGACCGAGATCAATGTCCCGGTTGAGAAAGCATTGAGCAGTGAATTCGACATGCGAGCCAAGCTCCGTCCATATGCTTCCATGTCCGGTTAAGCCAAGTCTCTCGATTCCGGTAGCTGGAAAGATGCCGGGAGGACTAGTCGTTGGGTCTCGATGACAGTAGAGGGCAAGGATAGCGTGCAGGCACTCATGGAGAAGGGTGTCGAAGATGTGTCTTCCTGGAGGCAGCTCGACTTGATCGAGAAAAAAATTCGAGTCCATGGAAATCATACAGCGGCCGCTGTCACGATTGTAAACACATCTGCCGATGCATTTTGCGYGTGAGACAAGAGCCGCGTCCCATTCGAATTCCACCCTGTGGAGCGCGCCGAGGAAGAAAAACGTCACTGCATAGGTCGATGAGTCGTTTCATCAGGGTTGCAGGAGGTGGTTCGGCATGACCTGGGAATCCGTATGCTCGATCGAATAGCGGACCTTCTAAGAGCGTTCCGACTTCGTGATGTAGTTCACCCATGGCAGTGCGCTGCTTGAAAGACCATTCGGTGCATGGTCTGGAGAAGGACGCAACGGCGGCGGCAGCCAAACTTCGGGGATCGTGCGCGTGGGGGTGAAGCACGTATTGAGGGCCTGTCGGCGTAGATCGAGTGGTGATGGGCGTATATCCAGGTTGCGCTGGCTTGATGCCAGCCTTGTTCAAAGAGGTTGAGCCAGTAGCCTCGGACATCTTGGCTCAAAATCAGGAGAGTGCTCGAGTGTAGCGTATAGCAAGAGCGTTTGTGGTCCTGGATGACTGGTTCGTGTGCTGTTTAGAAGATTATTTCGCTCTGTCGAAAGTCATCTCAAGTTATAATGCTAGAGTCGTCAGAGTGACTCTGATTCGAACGAAGTGACTTGATATAAAGGATGCACGGACGGAAAGGAGGCCTAGAAGTTACACTCCGGGGATTATTCACTAAGCTCGTCATCCCACATCTCAGCTCGAGCCCGAGTGTACAATCTGAAGCTCAAGAGACTCTCTCAGCTAGAAGTGTCTAGCTCACATCAAGGCATGGTCCTCTTAGCCATTGGCCCGAGGAAGCTGACGTCTATAAGAAATTCCATGTTCGGCCACAGCCGGCCTCCACTGTCCCTGGAGATTGGAATGATCGCCGCGTTTATGAGGAGCTGAAATGGTTTACAAGATAGAACTGATCGTGAGCATCGATCGATCGAATAGAGAAGATATCTCCGCGCGCGCCTTGTAGAGGGCTTGGGGCTGCTTGCCGGACCACTCGTCGACTTCTCTCGAGGAGGTGGCGACAGTGTAGGTGGCTAGAATGGCGCTGCGTGTCTGTGGTGCAGATTTGCTATCAAGGCATGCAGTAGGTCTCATCGGCAGGTGTTGTGGGTATGAGACTGGACTTCGCAGAATAAGGAGGTCCCGGGAGGTCTTCTTTAGACATATTTAGGAAATGACAAAACTGTTGCTTGCGTGCGTTCTTCAAAGACCGATGAGCTTCAGAGCGATCTTGGTGCAGTATGGCGACTGCTTCGATGATAGAATTTGTGGTCGTGCGGCATCCTATTCTTCGATCGTGCATGAAGTCGCCGGAACGATAGTCGTATTCAGGTCAGAGTGAACGGAGGAAGGTGCGTCAGGGAAGCTTCAAGCCTCCAATCGCTTCATACTCCATCCTGGGGATCCTTCTCCTACTTCGGTACGAGAACTCGTTGTACTGGAGGAGAGTAGCAGGTGACTCTCTGTTCAGAAAGATCTCAAGCTTCAATGAACTTGATGTGCTGTTTTTAGTTGTGCAGTTTGACAAACGACCTATTGAACAAAGCCAAAACAATGCGACTCCGCTCGCCAAAGAGTTTGATACTTGATTGCAGCAGAATCCATGTTCTTTGGCTCTCGATCCAATGGGTAGAGTAGACTTGATTGGCCAGCAATAGGAGTAGCAGCAGCTGCGGCATACGATGATGATCGAAACCCGAGCGTTCCAACTTTCAAGGACTGACATCCACATTGGCATTGTGGAGAGCTTCCAGCGGCAGTCCTCGTGCTCCCCAACATGCATGACGCCGAAGCTCAGGAACTTTCCGGCGGGAACACTGGCATACTCTCTGCGTTCCCTCTTATTGAGACGTCGACTCCCGAGTTACGCTACCAGCAGCACGTTTGCTGTTGCCGGTCCGCAATGACGATCAGACCTCGCGGCCTGCCGGACTGAACTTTTGTGAGAATTACTCCGGCAATCGAGGGTATCTCTGGATGCTTTCCGCACTAGTTAAAAGCGATAAGTAGTTGGCCAAGACATGGAGTACCATTGCAGTGCATGCTCAAATACAATCACATGCTTCCTCGTTGGTAGAAAGTACGCCCGCCCGGCTCATATCTGGCTGATACTCGTCGAGATCCCCTGCACTGTGTCCCTCTTCATCAAACGCAGCTTCGGGATGCTTTGAGGGCTACTGATTGGGAATGTGGCTTTGGACAATGCCGGAGAGCTGGGTCGTAAGCAGCGTCCCTTCAACTCTGGGGTTTGGGTGTATGCGGTTGATTGTCCGTATTGGTCACAGCAGGCAGTAGTCGAATGGCAGGTTCTCATGGCTACAATCAGAGCGTCGTCGGGTCAGGGCGCCTTTCCGCGGAAAAGATGGTCCTTCTCAATAGTTCCCCAACGACAGACCAGGACTGCTTTCTTGCCTCCCCGCTCGCTCACGCAGAGAGCTGCGATAGATAGGCGATAGTCGAGATAGGATGCCCGGACAAAATGGTAGTGATGAGGATTGCGCCGGTAGCTTGATTCTTGAGCAGGAATGCCCTCCTGGCATAGCATTGAACTGGAAAGCTTCTGGAGTTCGGCTCCCTGTTCTGGTCGCTATTGGCTGTGTTAGAGAGCCTGAGCTGCGGCGTTGTAGCGCTGGGAGTCTTTCGGTGTCGGCTTCTTGCGGAATGTAGATTGCGGGTCGTCGAAGTGAATGAAATTAATCCACAATGGCGTGGAGATCAGCCCTCTGCCTTTGCTGCACAACTTCCTTTCCCCTGCCAACACTGTCAGCATCGCTTGTGCGTTGTCGAGCCATCAACCAGCAGCGCCGGGGGCAGCGAGACAGCGCCGTCACTATCAACCTCTCACCACCCCGTGTTCGCCTCTCTCCGGTCCACCAATGGCTCACAGACCCTCTGCCACCAAGCTTGCGTCAGCCGCCATCACCGACTTACACCGCTCCCATTCGGCACCTCTCTTCGACCCGCTCCACTCACTTAACGACGTCAATCACCAAGTACTGCCGGCGTTGCGTCACGAGACGATCGATCCCGGCTTCCCAAAGGTTCTTTTCTGGCTGTTCTTACCAGCGAGGCGGCCTTCGGCGACGATTATGCAGCAAATAACGCTCATGTTTAGTGATGTTTGCTTGGTTGGGGACAACGATGATGTTATTTTCAAATGGAATGGGAATTCGAGGCCGATTACGAGAGCTTTCCCTAGAGATGGAGATTCCGGATTGTGGCAGATTGGGGAAAGTGTTTTTGGAGACGGAACCCGGCGGTTTTTTACCTGGGAGTATTGGCTCATGAATGTTCGCACTGGTTTTTTCGGAAGAAATCATGTTGAGAAGGATTCAGTACGGGGAGTTGTATGTGTGAGGAGGTGCGATTTGCGAGTGTGGAGTATCCGGGGCATTCAATACGTTGGRTGAAGATGACGTTCCATGTTGAGAACATGGAGAAGAGGTACATTGATTCGGGGATTGATCTTTGCATTGCTAGAGGTATTGTTGTGGAGGCTAGAGAGACGGTAAAGCAGTCATGGTAGCTAGACTGGACGGGTGGAGAGGACGATGTACCTGAAGAGCTGCAAATACGGTGAAGCGCGCGAGAAGGCGTATAGAGCACGGAACGATACAAGAGATGTGGTAGCAGAGGTCGTGATGTCGATGTGGGAAAGAAGAAGCCTACCTACATGTACCCCTGCAAGGCAGAATTGGCCAATCGTAGAGCTTCCAATTCCGATCATGCATTCTCGTTCCCTGCAACCAAACAAATGCATCAACTTTCCACCCTCGTATAGTCGCACAGACCTTCCTATAAGCAGGTACCTTACTGCACAGGCACCGGCTCTCCTCTCCCGCACATGCAGGGCAGTCCGGGGAAGCTTTACAGCTAAGTTCTCAACATCTTCCATCTCCATCTTCTCTTGTACACAAGCAACCAAGGACGACAATAGCACCCACAACAGCAACAACAACATTGAACGATTGCCAACATGTCGAAGTGAGCACAGTTCAGCCCCCAACACAAGTCCCAGCAGACAATTACTGACTGACATGACTGACAGACCCGTGCACCCAGCAGCAGTCCACTTCCCAATCGCCTTTCTCTCTCTAGCATACAGCCTCGACATCCTCTCCACCCTGCGCCTGCCCGCTTTAGCAGCATACCTGCCCACCCCAACCGAAAGCTCCCGCTTATCCACCTACCTCCTCGCTCTCGGCCTGGCATCCGCCATCCCCGCCGTCCTTACAGGAGGCCAACAAGCACTTCTCATGATCTCCAAAGGGGGATTGAAAGATGAAAGCGGTAGTCTGCGACCYAAAGTCAAAGCGACCTTCACGCATGCGATTCTGAGTGATATTATGCTTGCGGTTACGACTTATGTTTGGTGGGCGAAGCATAACGGGGAGAGTGCGGCGTGGATTGTGCCGGTGGAGGGGTTGTTGTTGGCGAGCATGCTGGTTGTGGGTGGCACGGGTGGGACGTTGACGTATAACTATGGAGTGGGGATGAGCATTGGCAAGGTTGCGAAGAAGGAGCTTTGAGGATGGGGGAAAACATGCAATGGGGATGTGTAAGGTATGAGTGGTGAGTCCTTTGCGGGAGATGCTGGCATGCGTGGTTACAGATGCGGTCGTCATATCCTCGCTGCTGCACATGCAAAAAGCATGGAAAGTGGGACGTTGGCAAGGAATCAATCAGCCAGCGGTGCATCGCAGCAAACTTGGAAGGTGTATGAACACGTCATCCTCGTCAAGCGCAAAGTACGCAGGAGCAGGAATGAAGCAGCTGGRCAGGATGAGCACTGAGCAAAGACATCCAACGGATGCCGAGTGGCCAGTATGTCTACCTTATGTATGTGTTGTGACCCTCCATCTCAGCCCGTTGTGAATGGAAAAGCGTCCAGTGCAGCTCGCCCATCACTCGTCTCCATGTAAGTCAAGCAGTACGTTCCTCAATTATCTTCAGTCCTACATCCGTGCAGCAGGCACCCTCTCCTCAAGCAGCGCTCAGCAACAGGCAGCATGACAGCACAGCACAGGCATGCACCACATCCATCCGCGCCCCCACTCGAAGCATCATCATCATGTTCCTCTCCAGCATCAAGACCCCGCCTCCAACGACGCGTACCAAGTTGATAAAGATCCCCTCTCCTTCTCCAAGCCCATCGCAAGCGACAGCACATGATGARAAAAAAGAAAGAGTTTGTCCAAAAATTCGATCACGACACAAAGGCCATGATCAGCTAGTCAGTTGATAGTTTTCAACCAGCAAAAACACAATCTCGGACGAATCCTCACTGATATGCGTAGAGCCCGAGCACCTATATGCATTGAGATGTATTAGCTTGAGGTGTTTTTGGTTTGGGGGGTTGTGAGGGGAATTGCTTGCCAAGATGAGGAGGAAAGGAAGACGGAGACGGAGGGTGGAAGAAGGATTGTTTACTCGCGGTGAGATTTTGGGTTAGCGTGATGGAGCTCGCGCATCTGTGTTTAGATGTTCATAGAAGGGGTGTGGTCGAGGTTGCTTTTATTGAATGGTTGTTTGAAGGGGAGGAAACTCCTCAGTGTAGGTACAGCATTCGTTACTCCGACCTCCTCCTCACCAAGCATCTATTGGAAACACCGAGAAGTATTACATTTCTTAGCTTTCATCTCCAGTCTTCCAATCATAGGAGGGTGAAAACAGAACAGGAGAGCCAGAAACTCCGTATTCCTCTGACGGGATGGGATATACATGTTTATGCAGTAACTTAGCCTCACGATCGTCGGAGTATTTATTTCCTTCCTCGGGGTATTGTTACCATCTGCAACATCCCTTAGCTCGCGTCTACAAACCACCAATCGCAACATGATTTCGGACATTTTGAGAATCCTCCACACCACAACACCTTCCCCATCGAATCTTCAATTTTCATCTCATATCTCCACCACATAATCTAAACTGTCTCAAAGATCCAATTACCTACCCAACCAAAAGAACAAGAAAAATCCAAGCCCAAGAGAGACAAACAGGTCAACTGACACAACCCTCCGAAATCACCCACCCCAAGATTCACAAGACGGATGCTTCGGAGTATTGTCTGTACATCTACGGGGTATATTGCTTTGGTTTTGTCCCGTATCTGCGCCATCTCATTAGTCGCCGCTTTTCATCCTCCAATCACACACACACATATAGACACACACATACACACACAGAACTCTCACAGGTATGTACGGTAGGTGCGGCATACATGCCACTTGAGGCCTATTCCGCAATGTCAACGGACTTGTCTGTCCGGAACGAAAACGACTCCGAAGGAGCAGCGGACTTTTCTCAAGGTCCGATTCCGATGCAGCAAGGGGATAGAAACGAACTGTCTAACAAGTCCGGGATTCTGATGAGGATATGTCGGTTACAATTGATTGACCAGTAGTACTGAGGATGAGCTGAGAAGGTCCGGATCGTTATTTGTCCGAAGATGTCGCCGGAGTTTTGGTTGTGTGCCCGAGTGGTATGGCATGCCATTAGCTGCCGTTTAGGAATGACCAGTGAGGAGTGGGAGTGGAAGGTGGAGGGTAATATGATGGGTGATTCTTCTTGGGACTCCGCTGGTTGGGGGTGTTAGGAAGGAGGATATGGCATTTTGGCTCAGAGAAAACTGGGTTGCAGTACTACTTGACTTGGACGTATCATCCAGAGTTCGTCTTCTGCGCACTGTGAATCGGTCTCCGGCACTTTCAATGCCTACCTGGTTCGGAATTGTCACTCCCACGTGCAAAGCTGGTGTCAATGAAGGTCATTATGTCGTTTAGCAGACGGTCCTGTAGAACTGTCCGAGTCTACATCTCTCTTTACAACTTGGCCCCACCACCAATAGCCTCCTCCCTCGATATGACCGCCAACCGTCTCGGCCCGTCCTTCTGAAACTCCACCAGGACACACTCCTCTTGAAGTCCCGCCCTGCCCGCGTTCTGCGCTTCCAACTCCGGCCCTGGTCTGTTCAACCCCAGGATCGACCTTCCATCTTCCCTCCTCTTGCCGTCCCTTTGCGGGGAGACAATCGGAGAGATGCACTTCTCCGTCCACGGCGGCGTACCTCCCTTGACAAACTCCATCAAGCTCTTCCTCCTCCTCTCCAGCTCTTCTCTTGATAGTGACTCTTTCTTGATGCTTGCGTAGTCTGTAGGAGCGGCCAGATCGTCAAAGTGCTGTGCAATCTGATGCAACAAGAAGAATTGCGGGGGAAAGAGAATCACCCGTCCTTCCTGTGCTAGACGACACCATGCACTCGCGGGTAGGAATCTCGCCGTAGTATGTTCCAATCCTCCATCCGTAGTGGGTGTCGGAATCTTGACTTCATCCTCCGAACCTCCCTGCAGAGGCGTATCCGATGATGTGGGCAAGAAGTAAATGTACATTTGCGTAGTGAATCTTTTGGGGACATTCGTAGGCGTAATCCATCGCGTGAAAGGTACCAGTCCGTCGAGATCTGCTCTCCCGCCTTTCTTGCTCAACCACTGCTGGAAAGGCACCTTGTTCCCATGTACGGCTTTGCGTCCCTCTTCACTCTCCTTCTCATCCAATTCGATCAATCTCCCAAAGCCATTGTTCCTCGCCAGCAAGATGCCGCTCTCTTCAAACGTCTCCCTCACGGCTGCCATGCGGTAGACCTCGCTGTCCACATGTCTCTCCGGGGATTCGGGGTCTGGAGCGCGGCCATCGTGGAATTCCGAGACGTTTCCGCCGGGAAAGACATGTGCGGAGGGGAAGGAGGAGGATTGCTTCACTCGTTGGAGGAGCAGGATTTGATTTTGAGGAGAGATGACCAGGACTGAGGCGCTGGGTCGGGGAATTGCCGGTGCTTTCTTCTCCTTCTTGGGGCCTTTGGACTCGGAATAGCCCTTGTCGGAATAGCCCTTGTTGGACATGGTCTGGCGGCGCAATTCTTCTTCGTGCAGGGCGGAGGAGTTGTCTTGTTGTTGGACGATTGAGGGGGTGGTGGTCAGGGTACGGAGAGCGGGTGGAAGGCGGAGGATCTGACTGAGAAGAGGCTTCGCAGTTCGTGGGATGGAGTTGTTCAAGAGCATTCTATCGTTTGTACGATGGACTCTTGAAGAAGGCATAGCATGCCCGTCGGTTGCAATCTGTTTGGGCCGAGCGGGGTGAGCCGAGGCGCGAGAACATCGCGTCGCATTCTGATCCTTGTCCTGAACATGATTCTGATATAACCATTTCTTCCATGTCTTTCCTACAATTCTTACATGTCCTACTTGACCATTAGGTACCAAGCACAACCTGTGTGTGGCATTTCCTGCATTCTGGTCTTGTCATGTCAAGACGTCAGGGAGCTTCCACACTCTCAACACCTTTCTTCCACACTCTCAATACCGTTCAAAGCATCTTCGACATGACCTGAGCACCTTGCTCTTACGCCCACGCGGACGTCATGGCCTGCAAGATACGCTACGGTCTATGGGTGACGAGCGAGACTCAAACGGTGAACAGGCATGTAATCCCTCCGACATACAAGAAACGATCCCAAGGATACAGGACCCGATCCGATGCCCTTCAATGATAATCAAGTGCGCGGGAGGTTGAGGTTGAGGTATTTGAGATCCAGCATCGAGCTCAAGACTTGCTCATAAAGACTTTCTCATGGAGACTGGCGCAACTCATGCGTACGACGGCTCGCAGACTCACCTCCGTCGAAGATGAAGCCATTCAGGCAGTGAAAGCCCCATATCTGCGCTTCCGCACGAGTATGTCATCGGCTTCTTCCTCCACCATCCTCTGAGTTAAGCTGCTGCCTCTCTGCGAAAGGCGCACGGAGACACCTTCAACATGTCTCCATTGCCGTCTTGTCTGCAAGACAGTGGCGGAATGTACTCACAGCCACGTAGTTGTGCTCTCTGACCGGAACAAGACATTTTGCACCTGGTCCGCGGAGAGACGACCCAAGGTGAGATCAGGTCTCGCATTTTATGTTGCTCCAAATTCAAAAGAACTGGAGATGCCTCGACTTTGACTGCTTCATTCCATTTTCCCATTCACTCGCTACTCAAGCTGGTCTTGAGGTTTCCTTTCCATTTCACTTCCGAGCAAAACTCAACACACAAACACCATGCAAGGTCAGAGAAGCCACGATGGGGGAGCTCAAGGCATCTTCGGATCTCCTTGGGCACACAATGTAGTCAGTCGGCGGAATTATGCTCCTGTGGCAACGAGAGACACTTTCCTTGGCCCGCAGCTGGTGCTTCACCGAGGTCAACATCACCCCGCTACGCTGGTGACCGTCACTACTGCGACCTTTACCGGGGGTGGGACCACATGGACCGAGAGACAACGCATCGCCGTGAGAGACATATTTGCCCAAGGTCCCGGCATTCGCAGTCTATCTATGATTAACAGCACACTGGCCAATCACCGCACTCTTTCAATGCTCCCACCAGCCGAAGCATTGCACGATGTACTTATGTTCTTGAACGACCTCTTCTTCYCCGGTTCCATCGACGACGTTCATCTGCAGTGGGATAGTTCAATAGACCCTGCGCTTGGAACAGCACAATACTCTCGAGCCATTGAGCGACACCTAATCTGTCTAAATCCAGACCGTTGCCTAAAACATACTCCCTTTGGAGCAAACGTCCTTGGGGTCATGCTCCATGAGTTGTGCCACACTTACTTCAACATGTTCTGCTGCCGGTATCACACCACGTTCTGTCCATTGGAGTGCAGAGACGACGAGATGAAACACATCGGAGTCTCTGGACATGGACCTGCATGGGTTCGGCTCGCAAGCCATGTGGAAGGCATTGCCAAGCAATACCTGGACAAGGACATCGACCTTCACATTGAAGACGCGCTGTTCACAGAATTGGCGACACCGGGGCCGAGTTCGATCCTGGACGAAGAAGAGACTGCGAGATGCCATGTCGAGTCGCAGGCTATGTTGATGCAGTTTCGTCTGTTGGCCGATGTACCGGTCAGTGAATTGAAGCGGTATATTGAGGTGCTGGAGGCTGCCGTCGAGTCGCAGTATATGATCGTTGTACCGGTCAGTGAAATAAAACGACATGTCAAGGTGCGTGAGGCTGCTGAGCGCAACGCTTTGCGACGGCAGCAGTGAACCCTGGAGTTGCGGGAATGGCTCACGGGTTAGGATCGAAGGCGCAGTACCATCTTATCTTGTCATGGAGGGTTCAGAACATTGCRTATAGAGGAGCTGGCTCCGCTACACAAAGTCGTTCCTCGCTGCCTGCCGCTATTGCAGGTATGTGGCATCCATGCAAGCACCATGTCCAAGTACCATGTTCAATCAGGTCCCAGCTCGAAGCACTTTTCCCTTGACTGCTTGTTCCTTTCCGTCGTTGGTGCAATGGACACTTGTAGGGTTAGGGTTGATGTAGTGAATTCGCAGCAGCAACATCTGCGCTGGAGTGTTGTCATATTCCTGCTAGGTGAATAGTAGCTMCGAACGAAGGTCTTGCATGTAACTTCAAGCCTATACATTGATTTGGGAGGGAGGAAGCACATTTTCGAGTGGAAGACTGCGTCTATTTGTTTCCTGAGGTCCATCGATGTAACATTGGCGGAGTGAGGAGGGTCGTCGAACTTGACTCAGGACTATGTTGCGCACGAATTGATCGAAGTGCCCATGAGCAGACCTCTTACAGCAAGACATGACACAAGAACATCTTCAAGTTAAATCAGTTTCAACCGAACTTGCATCTAAACAGGTTCACCAATCTTAATTGAACATCATCCCCGCGGGCCTCGAATCACCTCTCCCGCAACTTAATTTGAATCTCCGCACTCTCAGACGGCATCTGAAACTCAGCAATAAAAAGACTCTCAGGCCTCTTTCCCCCAACAACCCTCACGTCATACTTCATAACAATATGCGCCAGCATCAACTTCATCTCCTGACTGGCAAAGAATCGTCCAGGACACGCATGTCTTCCATACCCGAATGTCAGATAATCAGGACCAACAGCCGTCAGACTCTGGTTCTTCTGCTCCAGAATCTTGGTCAGGCCGACCGGTGGTTCTCGTTCACGAGGCGCGGAGAAGCGGAAGCCATCCCAGTTCTTGGGATTGTCGGGATAGAAGGCGGGATCTCTGTGGATCGCGTGGCTGGCGAAACCGATGTGGACTCCATAGGGGAGATGTGTACCATCTTTCAGAGTGATGCCGCCGGGTTTGATGACCTGTTGATAGCTGTCAGAATCAAAACCTTGCATGTTGGTGCATGATGGGGAGTGCTTACATCGCGTCTGATGCCAAGCTGTGTAGCTCTCATGCGCATCGTTTCGCGAATACAAGAATCAACACGAATGAGCTTGTTGACGGCTTCCTTGCACCACTTGCCGTTGTACTCTGCGGAGATGGTGTCGCATTCTGCCCTCAGCCCCTCGACATACATGTCTGCGTCGGGGTGACTATACAAGTCCAAGAGAGTGTCGGTGAGGGTGGTGCTAGTAGTGTGAATGGCCACCATGTTGATCTGCATCAACTGCCGCACAGTCAGATCCATGTCAATTTCCTTTGACTCAGCTTGAGCACGCCTGACAAGTTCTTCTAGCAACCATTGCAAGGCGTCGGTTGGTGCTTGATAGGTCTTCGCCAGCACTGGATCCTGCATGTTCCGTAGCCTCTCCGCGATTATTGGAACACAAATTCGCTTAGCGATTGCCAAATTCCTCTGCACCGGCCAAGCTATTATGCGTCCCGCGATGGGATGCATCCACAAGGGAAAGAGCTTTAGCTTGAAGCCGGTTTCGAAGATTTTCAAGGAGTATTTCCGACTTGCTTCGAGGAAGTCCGGATTGCGACAGAGCTGCGTTCCGCTGAAGACCCTATTCGCAGCTCGGCTTACAACGTCCACGACCGAACTGAACACCTTGACCGTTGTCCATTCGTCCCGCTTAGGAGTCCATCCCTGATCCAAACCCAGCTCTATCTCTTCGTGGATGTCCTCAGTAAGCAAAGGGAGGCGCCGAGTGAGTTGTCTTCGAATCAAATCAATGTGGGGGCCGTCAGTAACGTCATGGCCATACGTATAATCCGGCTGCGTAACAAGATTACCCGGCCCATGGTGATCGAGCTGCTCGTCGGGAAAGTGCAGGATTTCTTGCATCTTTTCTGCGGGGAGCATCACAACGGGATCAGAGAGTAAGTGCGGCAAGATCCAAGTCTTGCCTGTTCTTGAGAACTGGCATCAAGTTAGTACAACTAATGCAGCAGCCGCAAAGACGAGGACGTCACCTTTTCATATCCTTCAACTACCATCGACGGAGTGCCCATCAGAGTGGYCAATCCCGCACGGAACCGTGGAAACGATTGCTTCTGCACACCAACCCATGGCTGCGAGTCGAGCCATCTGCCTTTGGTGGAGAAGATTGGAACGATGTAAAGCGTTACAAATAGATAGCCAGCGAAGACGACTGCGGTGCTGGAGGCAACGTTGAACAGGATGTCCGGAGTGAGCAGCATTGTTGAAGTTGGTGATCAAGCGAGGGTGCGCGGAGGCTGCTGAATTATCTCGTCAAGCTGACACGCGTGGGTGCATGTCGCCTCTGTCATACGACCATGATTCGGGTACTTGCTGTATGGGGTATGTACGAGTACAGCCCCAGTCCTACATGGGAATAGCTGAGCGGGAAGTCCGAACCAAATCGCGAGAGTTGTCGATAGAACGGAGTGCTCGTATTGGATGAAAACCTTCCTGTTTCTTTAGCGTGCTCTCTGTATGCGGGATACCCTTTATATGTCTCAAAACTCTTCTGTCACACCTGTTTCGAAGTTGTTTCTACTAATCAGCGTCCACGGATTCGGATCCGCAGATGTTTTGAACGGCGGTTGGTTGCATTTCAAGTAGATTGGATGTACTAGATCGAGACTCATGAGGCCAATACTGCTCCTCGACTTCATCTTATCGCGTTTGATGCAGCTTGTGGTGATTGAGTCGTGGCGGGAGATGTTGAGGATAGACGCTCTGACGCATCATGCCATCATGCTGTGAGAGAGTTCTTTCGTAGCGCGGAACGCACCCCGGCCTCGTCTTGGCTACGAGCGGCAGCGGGTGGTGACAGGCCCGTCTTGGGAGATGTAGTTGGGAGAACCCAGTCGGCTCTTGACTTGCTTGCGTTGGTTGCGTCTCACTGGACGTATCTCTGCGCTTGTGGGGAGTGAAAAAAGAAAGATGAGGTGGAGCGATGCTTTTGCAGGAGGCACATCCTTCGCCACATGCTTGCCGGTTCTCCGTGCGCCGTTGAACTCAAACCCAACCACACCATGACCCCCGCTCAAGGTATGTCAGGCACAAAGCTGGAGCTCATTGGTGTCGCGTGCCTTGTGAATGAAGAGAAGTGAGTGGGCGAAGTGAGATCATGTCAAAATGTATTGTAATCCGCATCGAGCAGGAGATTGAGGGTGACGGAAGTTGCGAGCCCAGAGTTTCAAAGTGAAGAGATTGATTGAGTGGTTGCGAGTCAGCGAACATGCTTCTTTCGAGTGGAACTACGATCAAGTGCGTAGAGCACGTGGTATGCTGGGTAGTCCCAAACTCGGTGACAATGCGAATCCAGCCCGCGTGCACTTTGGACGAAATCTGGGCCCGGATATGTGCACCACACTGACCAAGGTCTGCAGTTGTTGGATGGCTCGACTGTTGACAGTGCATTCAGTCTTCCAATCTGCTCAGATGTAGACGTTGCTCTTGCTGCTCTTTTGGGGACACTCATTGTGATCCATCTCTTCTTCATAGCATCGATGGTTCTGTCTTCCAGCGTTGGCATGCACTTGTTTCCGCACAAAGGCTGCACAGTAGCGAGTGCAGCATGTGCTGGCTACGTGCGCTGAAAGCAGCCGGACAGAGTCTTGTGGTTGTCTTCTCGCCTTCGTCAGAATTGTATTCACTACATTTTCCACTGTCAAGTATCCCATGAGATCCGCGCTTGCACGACTCAGATCTGTTGTATGTGTTGTACCCGCACTTGATGCATTGGAATGATATGTCTGGTGTATCTTGCGAGCCTCTCTGCCACCTTCCAACTCCTGTCAAGCTGCGCACCATGTAGATGATATTCAAATTGCCTGTGCGCTTCGGAGAAGAGGCCCGCCAACCCAGACTTGCGGAGCAGTATCTTGCAATAATTGAGCAATAGAATTAAAGCGAAGTTGACCCATGCCGCTGCAAGACAGAGCTGCGCAATCTTTCTTGAAACCGTCGACCTCGGAGATGTGTTGAGGCTCGAGAGGGATGAAGCTGCCGAGAGGGAGCTCATTGTGCAACCTGACACGCTCTTCCAGCTTTGTAGCCAGCATCGCGGAAAGGTGTTTCTCGTCCCTCCATCGGCTCCGTGTGAAGATACGAAGCAGACTGGCAATCTTCTCTTCGGACGTGTATGTCCCGGTCAACAGCGCGAGTGTGATTTGTTGACTGCAGGCCAGGTACCGCTTAAGCGACGCTGGCTCGGATCGTTGTGAGATGAAGTTGCGTTATCGTTTCTTCCGTTCATCGATTGTTGATGATGGGATGCCGCCATGCCCCGTCCATTTGTCCAATCGAGCATCGGTGTTTGCACTCTGGAACGATGATGGGCGGGGATGAWCGTCGATGTCGCGCTGTGCGGTGTCGCCTGCATATTTGATGGCGTGGACGCGTCGCGAAGGCTGTCGGGCAATCTGGATGCCGCGAATCTGGTGGAATTCAGTCATCTTGGAGGATCGTAGCGCAGCTCGAATCGAACCTAGTAGTCCCTACGACGACGGCATCGTTCCTGTCGCTCTGAATGATGGGAAAGATGAGTGGAACTGTTGTGAGGAAGAGCTCGGCCGGCTGAACTCCAGCAGAGTCAACACGTTCAAGGTGGACGCATGCGTGAGCGTGAGCTTCTTCGGCCATCGACGTGCCGTCACACACTATGCTGGTGGTAGGCTGCGGGCTACTCTGATGATGGTTTGATGCTACCTTGATGGCCTGATGCTGCCTTGATGGCTTGATGCCGCTTCGATGGCTTGATGCCGCTTCGATGGCTTGCTGCCGCTTCGATGCCATGTTCAATATTCACACGTTATCCACATGTATCTACCACTCGCCATCGAGCAAGGCCGCCGTCAATACCTTCACGGTCGCGGCGCGGCGGCGCAGTACGGCGCGTCAAAACGTAACGGGCGCACTCATGCCACGCGGTCACGCACGACGGGCTCACGACAACAACAACAACGACGACGACGACTACAATGAACATGTTGGAGATGAACGACGAGCTGTTCTTCTCCAGAAGCTGGTACAAGACCAACAAACTGATGAAAAAAAGGTGGTGTGCATAGCACGGTTGCAAGCAAAAATTACACCAAAGGCCCCCCCGAAGAGAGATGCACACAAGCCCAACACCACGGTTGTGCAATGCAGGTCAGACTCATGGGTTCGACAAATTCATGTGCTTGCGGAACCTTGATAAGGTCTGTGAAAGATGTTAGCTTGATGTTCAAAAAATGTATGGGAAATTTGGGGGAAACGGACAAGTATAGTCAAAGGAAGAAGGAGCAAATCGCTCTTTTAWGTTGCAAGTCGGCGCTCGCAAGCGTGATACAGCTCGCGTGTTCGTTCTGGAGACTGCGCGCCGATGACGGTGAGGTCGTCGTCAGCGGGAGGGAGGGTAGGTCACGGGGGGTTGGTATGTGCTTTCCAGTCCCTTCTCTCCCTCAGCTCTTGGCACTCCAGGCCGTTGGAAGCTCGTAGGCTGTACCTTTCTTTGATATCATAAACTCCTTTCTATATTCTCTTTGTATCCAACTCGTAAGTTCCGGCTGTTTGACCATGTTGTATGGGTTGACATGTAGTAGCTGGTGGTAGAGGCAACTGTTCGTTTCTATGTCACGACATCCATCCGCCAGCCGGAAGAGGAGAGCGGCAGTTCTTTCATTCCCTGTCTTGTGAATAGCTCGTGAAGACCGATAGTTACAACCGCTTTCTCATCTTCCAAGTCTGTCATTCATCGTGGGACTGTCGATGACCTGTGTGTCCTACCTGATGAGCTACACCACCGGAGCATCAAGTCTCTATTCTTGCAAGCTCGTTGACGGCAATGATTTCCTACGGTGGAGTAAGGATATCAAGATTGATCAATGACAAGCAATGAGATTTAGACCCAAGGCCGCAGGAGAGCTCAATCGCAATGCTGCTTCATTTGACTCTACRGTATGCTTCTCGACTTGACCGTTCACGTTTACGTACCTCCGTCTTCCATCGTCCATTGTAGCGTTCAGCATCCCATCTTGTCCTCTCCATATCGATTAATGATGAGTCTGACCATACGATTGCTGCATGCTCTCCTTTATCGGACTACGTGTCAACCAAACCACATCTCAATCTGATCTGTAAGTGAAAGCGAATATCGGCGATTCAATCTTGTTTGCTGCTGCTGCCTTGCGGTCAATTCTCACAATCACTCAATCGCMGCCGTTTTTCATCGACTTCCACCGCACCCTCACCACCACCATCACCCTCAAAACATCCACCACCACCACACACACC
Organism: Ramularia collo-cygni; assembly: GCF_900074925.1. Lineage (NCBI taxonomy): Eukaryota > Fungi > Ascomycota > Dothideomycetes > Mycosphaerellales > Mycosphaerellaceae > Ramularia > Ramularia collo-cygni. The sequence continues at coordinate 104,094 of NW_019716267.1, read as the reverse complement.
ATCGCTCCTCTCGCTCCCTCAAAGCAACCGCGCAGCATGAAGCACTCCATCAAAATGCACGCCTTCAACATCCTCGCAATGGTGTATTTCGCGGTCGTCAAGACCATCATGTTCTTCTTCCCTGGCTGGTTCCCGCAAGACCCACCAGCAGCCCCGGAAGAACACCCTGCTCTCCCTCGCGAGCGGGAATCCGCCCTCCAAGCAGAGCGTCGCTCTGAACTCGCCGGCTTTGCGGAAAAAGCAGACCGCTTCTTCGAGGAAGAGAGCAGAGAGACTCCTGCGAGCGTGGCAGACAATTCGGTGAGTAACTTACAACCATGTCCTCATTTCTGATGCTGATTTCTCGTTGATAGGCGTACCGCCGACGTATTGCCCGGGCCTAGACGGCCGCACCGTCGACCCACGATCGAAGCGATGAACAATGTCGCGTTCGCTGCTGCTGGGAATGGGAAGGGAAAAGGCTCACATTAAGACTGTTGAGCACGGAAATGGGAACGGAAAAGGCTCACATTAAGACTGTTGAGCACGGAAATGGGAAAGGAAAAGGCTCACATTAAGACTGTTGAGCACGRAAATGGAAAAGGAAAAGGCTCACATTGAGACTGTTCAGCACGGAMATGGGAAAGGAAAAGGCTCACATTAAGACCGTTGAGCACGGACATGGGAAATGAAAAGGCTCACATTAAGACTGGTGAGCACGGAAAGGCAGATCATCACTTGCACAAAATGAAGGATGTAGGACTGGAGAAGAGTCCTCGTGAGCCTGAGATGGCAACTTCATGGACGATTGATACCTTGAACCGACGATGAACACAGCGTATCATCAAAGGAAACGAGATAGATGATGCAAACTTCACTCTCGTTCCACGATAATCACAGTTGTCTTACACGTGCACGCTGTTCATGAATGCTACACATGGCAAGTCGAGTACACCAAGTCAAGGTTCGATGTGTTGTAGAATCGCAGTCATTCAAAACTCGCTGGGAAACACAACCTCAGATAAACTAGAAGGCATGGTGGTTTGCATTACAGCATCTTCCAGAGAGAAGATAGTAGTGCGAAGGATTAAATGTTCTTGATTTCACTAGACGAGGAGGTATGAAGCAATTGGCACCTTACATGGTGATTCCCAAGCATTTCCATGACCAGCCTCCCTTGCTCAAAAGATCTCAAGCAGCATGAAGGCAGTTTCCATAAGTAAGGTCAACCTCGGTGGCAACGATCTCTACGTACAGTCTGAGGACCTCCAATTGTTCTTGCTCTTCACGACATCTTGGTGTATACGCTTGCAAAACGAACCATGGTCACAATGCTGGTGCGCTCCGCAGCCCACTGTACAGCGATAATGCTGCGTCCTCGTTGGCGAGAAGCCATATCCAAATGTACCGTCCCAGTCTTCTTCTCTTTTCTCCAGATCTTGCCGACACCTCCAGACTCTCCCGTCTTGCAGATGATGTTGCTCGGGTTGGAGAATCCTGCCGTCGTTGTGAGTCCTTCGGCAGAGAAGAACGATATCGCTGAAAGCTGTGGTTGCGTCGAAGTGACTTGAAGTCCGGAAGTGTGGAATTCCACCTTCGCAGAAACGAGCACGTAGACCAGATAAAGCCACAAATCTGGCACCTCTCTATCATCTTGCACCGTACCACACAGATGCTACACGCTCGACCTCTCTCTCAGACGCTGCGTATAACGAGCTTCGTTGGCGTTCGGTGGCACGTTCTAATCATCAGCGCTGATAGATCAGGTACATTCCTAAGGACCTCATTGGGAAYATTCTGGTCAAGCTGCAGCCGGTCGAGCAACGCTTAGATCGGCAGGCTGATTGATCGCCCTTGAGTGAGCTCAAGGTCAAACCGATCTTACGTCTCCAGGATCTTGAAGTCGGAGACGCATCTTTCAGGAGAAACGTCTTACAACCTGTGAGTGAGCGGTCGGTAACGTGCTCCRGTCATCAGCGCTGATATGCCGGATGTAGAGCGTGTGAATTCCTACGGACCTCATCCAGAACATTCTGATCCAGATGCAGCCGATTGAGCAACTCTTGAACCGGCAGGCTGAGTGATCGCCCTTGAGTGAGCTCAAGGTCAAACCGGGTTTACGCCTCCGGAGACGCATCTTTCATGAGAAACGTCTTCCATACGTGACCAGCAACCCGGCAAAGGCTGTCTGCATACTGGAACAAGGCGAGTCTCAGTGACTCGTGCTTGTCTTACGGTCGAAGGTTTTGCAGAACTGTAATCGGATGGCCCTGCTCGCATGGTGCGCGAAGTGCTGTTGAGATCKGAGAAACGTCTTCCATGCGTCAAACCAGCGCAGCGAGAACGGTCAGTATATTCGTTCATATGCATCCTTGATCTCTTCGCTTGTTGTAAAAGCCCAGGTTGAGCTCGGCGAGAATGCCAAAGTTCCTGACACCACACTCAGCCAGCGACAACGATCTGCATTCTCAGTCCTGGGAGCTTGAACACTCGGCTTTGAATCCTCCAACCTTCGCTTGCCGATCTCGACGCACAGCACTCGCCGCGCTGCATTCAAGCGACTGACTCCATTCCGGGAATGTTGCCGGAAGTTTGTGAGGCGATGTCCATGCGCACGATCGAAGCTGTCCTGCAATTCAATGACCCATATCGCCGCGAGTAGTGCTCCTGATCTTTGCCGCCAGAGTCATGCCTTTTGTGCTGAGCTTCCGCCCAATGACGCAGGTCTCCGAAGACAGTTCTGCATGTCTCACTTTCTCATGTCATATCTTGTTGTAGACACTCTCGTTGGGCTGGGCCTCCATGATCGATCCGTTGCGGGTGATGTCCTTGAAGGTTTCCCAAGCGGAAGGTGCGAGCGAGAAGTGAAGGAACAAAGTGAATGCTCAATCGAACATTCAAGACCACCTCTGAGCTTACTGGCTTTGCACGGATAGGTCTTCGCGTTTCAGCGGCCACAAAGCGTGTTCGGATACGCGAATGCGGCGGATTGCTGATAGCCTCGTGGAAAAGTCAACGCGTCGGTCGAATTCTCATCTCTGCAGATCAACAGCCGGATATCGAAGATGTGAACGTGCCGACCTTGCGCGAGGTGACAGATGGTTGAACTCATCTCGCGGACAGTCTCTTCACGATCGCTGATGAAGATACCGGAAGCCACATCCTTGACCAGATGTGGACTCCAGTCTTCAGCTCTGCGCGTCTTGCCCTAGGAAGCAATGAGCTGTCCATGCAGCGCTTACTCTTGAATTTGGAGCAAACCCGCGACCATCGACGCAAGTGTCGAAGGCCCGGGATCTTTTGGAACGGTGTCGTCCTTCTGAGCTGGAACGGTGTCATCCTTCTTAGAGCGCCCTTTTGCTTCATCGGTTGCCGAATGGTGTCGTTGATCTGCGTGGGTGCACTGATCGCCTGCGAATGAAAGCGGCGTTCGCAGCGCCTGGTCCATCATCGAACGGCGCCATCGCTGGGATGAAGTATGCTCGGTGTTTGTTCGTGGTGTAAGACTTCATGAAGCATGTATCGCGGTCGATGACACTGGGAGACGGTAGACCTTTCACCTGATGTCCATCTGCCGGGCAGCCAGGTTGGAGTGCAGCCCAGCGGTCCAAATGTCCCCTTCAACTCGCTATTACCACTGTGAGAGTGCGCTCGCAAGTTCTCGAGGTTCGAGTGATGATGAGGCATGCCAGCGAGGCTCTCAATCGTAGCGTGTTCTTAGATTGACCAGGGCTGTAGTGGGCGATCTGCATTCATGTCGCTGAACAGCTAAAAGTCCGGAGTTGTCGGCGCCTTCGAGGCCGCTTGTAGTCGTGTAACGCTGCTGCGTGCTGCGGTGTCGTCAGAGTGCCTGCTGAATGAGATGTTGTGGCGTAGTCGCGTCAAATGTGGCGGTCCGATCGATGAGCAGGCCTGGTGTGCCGGAGGTGAAGGCGAATGTAGGATGAAGTTGCGGACGCATATCAATCGCGTCAAAATGTCCATTCTCACCGGTCTGGTCTCAAGGGTAGCGAGAATGGGCTTGTCAAGAGTTTGTTGCGGAAGTCTTCGACGCGTGCATCCGCCGTCTCTTGGACAGTATGCAGCGCCTAGAGATTGCCATGTAGTCTCAACGCAGGACACTGCTCACATCGTTGTAAACTGCTGTCCTTCAGGAGACGCGTTCTTTCATAGCCATTGAATGCTGTGATCCGGCAAGCCCGCAGGACTATTCAATTCCAGCACCGGTCTGATACAACTCGGAGAACATCTCATGCTAACGTCTCTTGAGGCGTCGTACTGCATGGTGTGTTACTAGTCTTTGCTGCTCTTGTCGAATATAATCATCTCCGGCATACGTCAATCGGCTGTAGGTAGCACTGAAGCCGCGAATGGGAGTTGTGATGGAAAATCGGGTCAAGGTAGCATTTCCAGCCCAAATTCCATACCACGGCGCGACTACCTCAAGTCCAATCGATGAGGAAAGACGGCCAACCACGCCTCATCATCAATAGTAGTCCACACCCTAACGGCGGCTCCATAAGAACCGCATGCAATGTCTGCGTGACTCCTCCTTTCAAACCTCCCACTCTCCACCATTCTGTAGCTGCTCTGTGGCGGAAGATCTCAAGTGAGGCCAAACAAGTCGTGTACTCTAAAGGCCGCTCTACGGCTCCGCTTTGCGAGTGTACTTATGATTCGCAATTTCCAGCGGCTCTCATGCATTGGCAAGCCTGTCTGTCTGTCTGCTGTCTGCCGTGGCCTACTGGGATCGGATTCGAGCAGGCAATGTAACATAACTAATACTGTTCAAATAGGATTTCCTTCCTGAGGAAGATGATTTTTTTGCTTCTGGCTTCATTGCGATATATGTTTTGGCCGGTTTTGAAATTTTAGCGACGGTGAGGTCGTGAGTTCAACTCCCCGTGTTGTTTCCGTAGAGTGGTCTTGATTTGAGGGGTTCACCTTGCTTTTGCTTTTTGCAACGGTGAATGTCCCACCATACATCAAGATGACGGAAAGCAGTAAGCAATATCCATCACTACCCTCGATTCACCATGATGCCTCCGCAGCTCAACTGAATGCAAGACTACGCGTGTCTAAAACGATCTGAGGGAGTTCGTCACAGCAATGGAACCAAAAACGTTTTACGCCGGTTGCCTCCTCGGATGCCAAGGCTTGTCGAGCGATTCCCCATCGTCACCCACCAGCCGAGCCATTCGACTCAGACCTCAAACAATCTATTGTGAGCAATTCTTCATCCAGGCTAGAAGTGACGTGTGCCATAAAACGCGTCCAGAACGCGTCCATTTGCGAGCATTCATCATGCAAGAGCATACCTGCTCCTCTCGTACCGTAAAGACGTCACCAATGTTAGCCAGTTCGACATTCACACTCGCGTTTCGGTTGATTTTCCGGACTCATGATAAATTCAAAGAGATGTACACGCTACACGAGGGTTCCGAAGCGACCAGAACCCCAGCAGAAAGATCCATCGTCTACACCATGTTTGCAGGGGGCGCACCACGCGTCTCGTGAACTTCCACCGAGTACATTGAGCTTGTAGAGGCCAGCCTCGTCACCAAGTCTATCAGGACAAGTATATACCATGCTAGACCATTGTTGCAGAATCCTTCCATCCCTAAAGGCATAAGCAGGCGTCACACACCGCATTCGGTGGCGTAGGAAGATAAATACACGCGAGGATCAGAGCAGTCTACAGACTCGAGCTTCCTTCATCTTGTAGGAACGAGCGATGTGGATGAAGAGCTATGTACAAGGAATATGTCGTGGTGAGGCAGGTCAGAGTGGTAACGGCTTGAGATGGATCCACGCTGGAACAAACAGCCAGGAGCTCCTATAGAGACGACTGCCCTGAGATCTCTTCGACGAGGTCGCCATCAGAAAGCGTGGCTCTGCTGCACGGAAGAGTGGAGCTCGGCGCAGTGCAGACCATATCCCCCTGTCTCCCCTGACTAGCACAGAATTGGAAGGTCGGACCTGATGTCCCGACCCTTTCTGATCCTCAATAGTCGCACCTGCCAACGATCGAGGCGACACTTGTGCTGTCTTCCAACTTCTGACCACTCCTACACTCCAATCCCAACTCGATGTCTTGCTCTTGATCGATCTGCTCACGAATGTATCCTGTACGTGTTCATCTGCATCCTTCTTGACGCTCCCCTGAGGCCATTTCATCTGCTGATCGATGGTATTTCCTTTTCTACGTCCTCAAAACTGCGTATTACTTGCGATCATGCCGATCATGAGCCCAAAGTCCGGGAAAGGTACATGTTATCACGGCCATGCGGTGCAGCTTTCGAGTTTGCTGTGCGCGTTTCTTAGCAGGATGTCTGGCATACTCATGCTCCGTGCTCACAGCGATGATGTTGTCAGAGTCGACTTTTTTCTGCCCTTTCCTCCACACTGCTCGACGTCTTTTTCCGGCTCCCATCTTACTTCGTTCTGGATCGCAGCGCTCTCGTTCGTCAAAAGGAGGTGGCAGCACCGCAGTATTGTCGGGCCCGTGACTTTGATTGTGATGCTGAGATATCTGCACCGTCGTAATTCGATCAGGGATGTTTGAGAGAGCGGATATCGTGCGGAAGGACAGATGGGATTTGGTGTAGGCGGAACGTCCGGAGGCCAAAGCCGCGCTGGTCGAGAAAGACTGTGCGCCGGAAGGTCGATTGYATCCATCTTACAGCCAGCAAACCAAGCTCCAGCGGAATCATCGTAAGCGTGACTGATTCTCCTGCCTTCGGGGCCTCCCTTGGCCGTGAGCGCAGCTACAGCGGCGAGGGTGACGACGAAGGCGGAGGTTCTGGTAGAGACTACAATCTCATACTACATCATTGTAAGCTTGTTCAGCTCTGCTCGATGCCGCAGGAGTTGACGGTCAGTATCGTGGATACTCGGCCAAGCGCAAAGACCACGATCAGGATTCGGCAAACCGTGAGGGGCACGACCGTGACGGCTGTGATATGGTGATTTCAGGGCTCCTGCGCTCTCTGGATCTATCCAAAGCGCTGCRGGCGAGTCAATACTGTCCACACTCTCCTCTTGGAATGTCTCGAAAGCTCTCGTCCATGTCTTAGCCGCATCAAAGAATTCAGGGGAACCACCGGCGACGGCGGCGATACTTTGAGTCTCTCGCCGCTGGAACAGAGACTGTGTGAATGTGTAAAGTAATGACTTAGATATGTCGATGAGTGTGTCGAAAATGTAAGTGCTCGTCCATCAACCGCAATCTCAATATTTTCGCACCACTCCAAACATTCAGCCTCGTTTCCGCATTCCAACATCACAAACAAACCACACACAAAGGCTCGAACGAACTCTCTCACGCACAGCAATCATGTCCGTCAACTCCGGCAACATCGAATACTATGCCGCAAGCATCGCTTTATCTCGCCACAGCGTCCTCCGCTGGCGACGCTCCGTTGCTCTGGCGCTCGCACTCCAATGCCCATTACCCGTGCTCCGGCCCACTATGCTGGGCATGTTGGACTGGAGCAGAACACTCAAGAGAATGGAGATGGCGTTTCCGAAGAAGAGAGGGCCGGCTGCGTGGTGTGAGGGAGCGGATGGCGCTCCACCTCCCGTTTACTGGGACGACTCGGACGATGGTATTGACCCACGAGCAAGCGCATAGGTTGTGTGCTTTCTACAGTCCTCCGACAAGGCCATGGGGCCGCGGCAAAGACTGTGCACGGCAGCAGCTTCTCTTCAGCGGAGCATCGATGCGGCCTTCAACGACAACATTGCGTCCACAGCCGCTGCGGAAGACCGACCGAAATATCCGCAGCCTGAAAGGGCCAGGCTTCCTCCATGCGGAAACACCAGCCTCGATTTGGAAAAGGTTTGAAGGAAGAGCAGCGGAAAGGAAGGAGACAAAACAACTAGAGCCAAGGACGGCGGCAAACAGATGGTATCAAGCCGCTATAGTATGGTGTATTCCATGCAGCTTCGACAGCAGAGGTCTTACTTGGACTACATTTTCCAGGAGCTTGGACTGACCGCCAATCTACCTTCGGCCCAGTCTCAAAAGAGACTTCCCAAAGAAGTCTGCAGAGTCGACTGAGCGCCAGGTCTAGCCGCGAATCTACCCATCGAAATTACCGCCATGTGCGCTACCACATCCTGGTCTGAAAGTTCCAGTTCACTGTCAACGTCGACCGATTGCGAAGATACTGCTCAGCTTCCATGCGCTTCAGATCTGGATGGCTGTATGTGCACGTCTGCTGAGACTGTCAGCATTGACAACTGCAGGCGAAATAGACTGCACGTACTTCGCTTCTTCTCACGCTGCATTCCTGGAGAGTCATTCTGCGTCTCACGACCTTGAGATTGGAACGCAAGTGCCGGCTGTTTCCAACTCTTCCATCCAATTCGCAAACCAGTCCTTGTCTGGCAGTGGCCAATTGAAAGTCCGCTGAGAGGCCCATGACCAGAAAGATGCAACTTGCTCAATTCTTCTTCGAGGGCGGTCGGAACAGCCAGGCTCACGCCTGTACCTCACGGAGAGGTCAAAGAGTCATGCAAGATGGGTACTTCGAAAGCGTTAAACAAGCTGAGTCCTGGGGCACATCCTCGGACTTGTTGTTGAGTCCTTCTGTGGAGGCTGCAGAGGGGCCATCTTGACCACTTCGAACGCAATCCGGCGAAGCTCTGAAGGCCATGCTTGCTCGAGTGCTTCTTGGTGCCGGCCACGCCGGCAGGAAATATTCCTGTACCTCGTGGAGAGATGGAAGATTCAAACAGCTGCAGTCGACTTCGCAAGAGACAATGCATACGAGAGTCTGCGAGATCCATCAACAACAACTGCCTGAACTTCTGAAGCAAACGAGCAAACTTTGCCCTGGAGCGATGCGACTTGTCCTGAGATGATGGCATCGGGAGGCTTGAGCTTGGTCATCTTGTGCTCGTTCGATCGTCCAAGCCGGTGGAGGGAAGCTTCAATCCTCCAGATTCGATGGGTGCAAAGTCGGACACAAACGCACCACACAAGGCTCGATTCTCGTTGCCCATCTTGCTTCCTTGAGGCGCCGGCTTTGCCGCGAGGAGGTATTCCTGAACCACAAATGTGATAGGAAGCAAGATGATAGAGCCAAGCGTGGTCTTCCAGCTGGGCACAATTTCCATGCTGGAGACACAAAGATCAAAACGAACAATAACGATGAAATCCGCACCACACACCCACCGCACACACTCAGTACCCATCTTGCTTCCTCTGATCGCCAGCTGAGCCGCGAGATCAAGATGATCTTGAACCACAAAAGTGGTAGGAAGTCAAGATGATTAGAGTTCCGCAAGGTTCTTCCAGCTGGGAATGCCCATCCAGTCCTTGGAGAACGTGAAATCAACGCTGGGCTCCATCTGGGCAGTGCTCCATAATGGTGACCGCTAAGCAAGAAAGAAAAGAGGTTCGAACAGCCACTCCAGTCGCCACACTCGGTTAGACTTAGAGATCAGGAACACACACGCAAAATGAAAAGACAAGTCGGACAGCCACTCCAGTCGCCACAATCGGTTAGACTTGAAGATCAAGAGCACACGCAAAATGAAGAAGATCAAGAGCACACGCAAAATGAAGAAGAWCAAGAGCACACGCAAAACGAAAAGACAAGTCGAACAGCCACTCCAGTCGCCACAGTCGGTTAGACTTGAAGATCAAGAGCACACGCAAAATGAAAAGACAAGTCGAACAGCCACTCCAGTCGCCACAATCGGTTAGACTTGGAGATCAGGAACACACACGCAGTAGCCTCGAAGGACAATCCGCTTCTTGGCCGATATCAAAACCGATCGCAACGCAGCTCCAGTCCGGCCGGATCCGAGGAGAGCAAACGGGGCAAACGAAAAACAGACCCACTTCTTGTCGACAAATGAAAGGTTGGAATGACGGAGGTTGTTGAGATTGATGTTGTTGATTCTGTCGCAGTATTCTTGCAAGTTCCGTCGAAGGGCAGTAGGATGAGGACGGATCCCAGCCCTCGGCAGAGCCACGTCCGCCGCATGATCCGCGACATCCAACGAGAGTAGACCAAGGCCAGCACAAGAGACAAACTGAGAGAGTCTGCAAGATGCGAGCCGAGGAGACCCATCGCGGAGATGTACTGCGGGTGCGGTTTCCGAAGCAGTGCCAAGGGAGGTGAGTCCGCCGAAACGGTGTCTTGATGGAAAGTCTTGAAGTCCATTGGTCGATGTCGATGTCCAGCTGGGTACGATGTCGTCCGCTCCAGACTGTTGTGCAACTCCGGACAAGCAATGCAGAAGGCGACGTTCATGAAAAGTCGGCACTTGCCTGCCAGTGTCGAGAGTCGAACCGCAGGCGCGGGTGTCGGAAGTACGCCAAAATGGATGTCGAAAATCGTCCAGAGATTTTGCTTCAAGCTATCTTGCTTCAAGGTCGAACGTTTTGCTTCAAGCTATCTTGCTTCAAGGTCGAACGTTTTGCTTCCAGCTATCTTGCCAGGACCCGGAATGGAAATCGCACAAGTTGCTCGCCAACCGAAACCGCTGATGTCCTGGCCGCCGACGGATCGGCAAACCAACCACAACAACGGATCTGAAGGCAAGACTTTGAATGGACCACGTACACGATGAGGCAGTAGACATCGCAAGGATGTGCTTGATAGCCCTCGCTGCAGCAGTCCCCCCTCGAATGCGATATGAGGCGATCTCACACAAAACAAGCGTACCCATGCCGTTTTGCCGTTCCCGTCTTGCCATTCATACCGTTGAGCAAGGTGAGCTGAGCAAGCTGTCAGAATGAAACACTGAAGTCTCAAATCCCAACGCTCCTCGACTCTGACCTCTGCGGTGGTGAAGGCGTGGCGGTCTTGAAGTAGATCGAGCTGGGATGAGGCACTGAATTCTCAAATCCCGAGACAATCGTGGTTTGGGACAAGTCGGAACAGATCTAGAGGTAGCGATGACCAGGGCTGATACGATGCGAAGCATCGAGGCGTGGTATATGTTCTGCTGCACTCGGAGGCAAAGTCGGGATAGATATCTGGAGGCAGCGATGACCAGGACTGATACAATGCCGAAGCACAGATGCGTGGTATATGCTCTGCCGCACTCGAAAAGCAAAGGGAAACAAAGAACAACATGACAGCAAAAGGGACCACCCCGCCACGCACACGACAACAATGTCGAATGCATGGTGGATGGGGTGGGCTTACACCGGGCACGAGTGGCCTCGCGGCTGCCACGAAGAATGGGAGCGATGCCGTTAGATGTATAGCTCAGAAGAGCGAGAGCTGGTCAGGAGGATTTCCTTCGACGTCTTGATGTCTTGATGACGGAGGGCGCCGCGACTTGCGATTTTTGATTGTCGATGGTGGCGCTGAAGATGTCTTTGTGGGTTGGAGGCGGCAGGGTCTTGATGGGCGAATCATGCATTCTGGATGTGCATTGCCAATTGCCTTTGATCATTGAAGGTTATGCCACACTTGGAGAAGGTCCGAGTCCAAGGAAGTCGAAGCCATGGTCGGATATCGGAGTCGGGGATGCTGAGCACGTGACCATGAGGTCTGCACCTTCAAGAGCCAGCAGCGGCTGGCGACGACAACAAGGTCTCAACGATGCTCGTGTCTATGCCATGGAGGTCTTTGTCTTGTGTGTGCCTGACGGAACGCCTCCTTTTGCAAGTCTTCAAGTCGACTTTTGGTTATGTCGACCTGACGAGCGGACCAGCACAGCGGCGGTGCATCTCGCACTGCTACATTGCATCCAGAGATGCACTTCATGTCCAGCTGGAAGGTTGTTGAAGGCCATTGACCGAGTTGGTCAAGTCCGAGGTCACTGCCCGCATGGATTTTATGCCTCGAGGGTGCGGGGGAGTCGGAGTCGGAAGAAGTTGCGACGATGGGTGTTATGAGGCGGGTGATGAAAGCTGAAGTGGCAGAGGCTGTTGAATCAGCTACTGCTATTCCGCCGGTGCAGGTGTTGTGGCGGAGAGGTGGAGCATCATCGTCGTCGTTGTTGGGCTGCGCGGGCTGGCGGAGGAGTTCCCCGGGCAGCAAGTCAGTGGCAGCCGCACAATTGAGCGCATTGCCTGACAAGCATGGAGCAGCAAGCCATGGTGCTACTCAAGGCCTGTGGCATGTCGTTGTGGTTGCCAAGCAGCTGGTGTGGGTGGTGGTGGTGGTGGAAGGAAGTGTGATGTGTTGGAGCAGAAGCCGCTTTTTGTGGCCTTTGCTCAGCGACCATCCATTGCTGGATACTCAAGGCATCCACATAGCTACGCTCGCATGGCCGTGAAGATCGGTTGCCGCGACGGCGTGAGAGCTGGCGAATGTTGTGGTGGATGTTGGCGAGGATGTGTGGAGGAAGAGGGAAGCTTCGGTGATGGAAGTGAACTTGAGTGCTCCGAACTCTTGCCAAGCCAACCATTATCGCTCCCCATTGTCCACACAGCTACTTCCGGCTTTTGATAGATGCTGTGGGACGAGATCGTGAGCAAGATGAGGGTGCTTTGGTGCATGGTAGACTCCTGCAGCTATGGAAATGACTGTACAGGGCTCACGAGGCCACAACAACCATCTTCTGGTGGACGAAGAAGACTCGGACTGCTGCTACTGCGTGAGGGCACGCTCGGGCCTCGCACCGCCAGCAGCACTTGGAGATTCACAAAGGTTCTTCACGGCGAACAAGCGACGCTCATAAGGCGATTCATGCCCGGCTGCAGCACTCACTTGCGAGCGCCAACGTGGGAGAGACGGCTGCAGATTCTTGTTTACGGAGGAGACAGCCATGCTTGCATGAAAGGTCGCAGGCTGCTCTCCCCTGCCACAGTTTGACAATATCCGGACTTGGGCAAGCAGAGCGCTCCAGCGCAGTCGCTCGAGAAGGCGAGCCTGGCAGATGATCCTCCGCATGGGTAATGTAAGTAAGGCCATCATCCTTCATATCCATCTCCAGACTCTTCTCCAAGTTCTCGCTCCTGTCCTTCTCCGAAAATCCTTCAGGGCCCGCAAGCCGAAGCAAGGGACTCGCTTCATTTCCTCGTAGCTGCCTTGAAGAACATGTTACACCGCTTCCTCCATCGACTGTCAGGGAGAAATCACAGCGGCGATACTCTCACTTCTGCGCTTTCTCTCTGTTAACGCCGACTTCCGCTTGGAATACTGCTGAGCAACGAGCTCATCCCACCAAGCGCCATTCTCTGCCTCGCTACAGCAACCACCCGGCGCCCAAGTCTCTCACCTGCTTGACAAGCTCTCAGCAATGCACCACAGTATGATCTTCCACCGGGAAGCGCAGAACTCGTGTGCCCCTTTCTCACAGATCATCCGCTCCGCCCTTGTCACCGCATCCTCACGATACCATACACAATCAGTATTCAAAAAGCGGCCTGCGAGTAGAAACTGAGGGGTAGACAGGGCCATGCGTCGCGGCACGGGCGGTGAGCTGCTCCTCCGTGCATGATGAGCACGGCTTTCAGCCATCTTGAAACCACGCATGGAAACTCTCCCCTGTCTAGCAGCAGGTACCAGGCGCAGAACGTGGCTTGAACAGCGTCTTGAATGTACACAGAAAGAACTACGGGGCTCGGGAGGCTCATAGGCCTTGTGCATGAGGTGTTTGGCGAAGGATGCACGAGATGTGCTGCTGCTGAGCCCGGAGCGGCGAAGCCTTGCCCTTGGAGACTGGACACCACACACGCAGCTTACAGCCTACATGCGAGAGCGAGAGCAGACAAGAAATCCAGACTGGTCAGGCTTGGAGGCTTGATATGACGGATATGGATCATGCCGGGATGCTTTCCCAGCTCTGCGAGCCTATTGACATCGCTGGTACATCAGTCAACCTTTCACGGCTGACAGCGCCCTTGAGTCAGGACAAACTCCGCAACAGTCAGCTGTCTGAACGTTGGTTTGATTGATTGACTGAGCTATGATCCTATCATAAATTCAATCAATCAAGCGCATCTCAGACAGTCAAGGTGATGCCTCAAACACACCTTCTCCTTGCGCTAAGACTTGTGAGCTACGATAGGCGTGACACCTGCACATTTCTGTCCTTCACATTGGACTTCCTTGAGATGGATCATTGAACCATATCATTCTCCAGATGCCGAAGTTGTTGATGTCCAAACACTTCATTCTCTCTCTCGATGTCTCAATATGTGCTCCCTCCCTGCACATGCCAAGACCTCTGGTCTGTGAAGAGGAGGTTGATGAGGCTGACATAAAGTTGCCTTCTGAGCTTAGCGACACCGTGGCTCAAGTATCGGAGCAGGTTGACTCTTTGTTCCTGAAGTTGTCATCATGTCTGTACTTCCCGTTCCCATACAGTGTGCTTCCCGGCATTGAGGCTCTCTTAGGGTTAGGGTTGAGGTAGTGGGGTTGGGCGTGATGGACGATGTAGTGGACGACCTACCGATCTTTTGTTTCGGATCATACAGCATGTAGATAGCATTGATTGCAACTCAGTTCTGCAGTAGTCGATGTGTATTCGTCCGATAATGGGCGTGGAATGTTGAGCTCAACTGTCCGTACGTCGTACTCGAAATCAAATCTACATTGCCACCACAGACATCTCTCCATGCTCGAATAACTTGACACATTCACGTCACATGGATCTAATGTCATCAGCTTAAATACCCGACGACCATCCTACAGCTCTGGATGAAAGGTCGAACATGCTTCGAAAACCAACTCCTCTAGGCCCAAACCTCCTCCCATCATCCACCATCAAGATCGTCGATAGGTATCTTCAAAAGAAAACTCCCGAAACTCCACTACCTACGAAGTCACGCATCATCAACATTCTCACATCCGATCTCGGCATCAACAATTCTCCTCCCGACATCGTCCCCACCACCAACCTCCACAAMCCTCCAGAGAGAAAAAAAGTATTACGCACAAAAGCCCCGATAGCCTACCCTCTGGACTCAAGAAACAATCGAGATCCCCCGCCACTAACACAAGAAATGCCACAAGACCAGGACCAGCAGATCTCTCTCGGCTATCATCGGTGACTCCACAATTCGTAGATTCTCATAGTGACCAATCATATCCCAATTTCACTTTGGAACTTTGTGCCGTCGGGTTAAAATCATAAAATAGGTGCAGCTATAAACGGGTGTGCCCTAAGGTACCATTGGGAGCGAAGACGTTTTAGGGAATTTTTTCCAGGTGGGTTTTTGTGTTCCTGCATATCGGGATTTGGCGGTTGGCAACAAGCAGATTGGTTGTGTTGGTTTTTTTGGTGGGAATTATCGCTTGTATGTGTAAGGTAAATGGCTTTGGATCTTTGGATTTGATGGCGATGGATGGGTGTGATGTGGTTTCAACTGTCTTGGGATGAGATGTGTTTAATGAGAGATGGAGAAGGAGTACGGTACATGTTGRATAGCTCCGTCGAGAGAGCATCTGGCACATCCATCATCGCAAACATAACTTAGCAAAGTCGGCCTCGAGACAATCACAACCTGTTGAGATGTTCAAGACTCGGAAATTGTATCAAGTAAAGTCATTATGCATCATTATCATAAGCAAGCACGAACACGTCCTCGTGCTCGTGCCTGCAAAAGGATCTACTATCTTCATGCAATCATCCAAACCGTCCCAAATCGCTCAGTATGCCAGGTCGCTCGCTCTCGCGCTCATGCATTGCAAAAGTAACCCATTTCACCAATCAAATCTCTCTTCAATCTTCAAGTCCTCCCTCTTCAAGCCAATCCAAAGACTCCCTTCAGTCTCCTCCACATCTCCGCCTGCATGGCAGCCTTCGTCTCTCCAGTCCGGCTCGCTGCGTCCTTGTTCTCGGCAGCCCGGCGAAGGAGATAGTTCAAGCATTCGAACATGGATCCCCAGCTTGTGAACTTGTAGACCTTCTCCACCGGTTCGATGCCCTTTGCCTTGTTCTCCTTGGCGGCTGCGAGGAGGCTGCAGGAGACTTCATCGGCCATTCCTTGGAGTTGGGAGTAGACCAAAGGAGTCAGTWCTTCACCTCGAGCGGCTTGCTCTTGGCGGAGTTCCTGAGCGATCTTGACGGTAGCTGCATTGTGTGATGCTACGACGACTCGGACGGCGGGGAAGGTCTCATCGCTGGTGGCTGGCTTGAGGAGGTTGTTGTATTTGCGCTTGATGAGGCCGGCCATGACAGTGTCGTATGCGTTGTGTGTGTCTTCAATCGTGGGCCAGATCAGGTCTCGCTTCTCGGTCGCGAGGTATGCGCCGCGGACGAGCTTGGCGCCGAGAGTGAAGCCTTCATCCTTGGCGATCTTCAGGTGCTGGGCGAGTTCGCCAGGTGCTTGCTTGAGGTAGAGCTGGTACGTGTTGTACATGATGCACTTTCCATCCCGGTTGAATGCGCGCTGGAGGTTGAGGGTCCACTTGTGGTAGCCTTGCAAGTTCCACGTCTCTTCTGCAGATGGTAGAAGTGCAATGTCCTTCTCGGCGGCGGACTTACAGACGGTCTGCATGGCAGCATCCATCTCCTCGCTAGGAGATTTCTCTTCCGCCATTCTCCGCATCGCTGCAGGTCCCATGCCTGACCACTTCAGTGCCACAAAGTCACCTTCAGCGGCCATGCGGATCGAGTCAAGCATGCCCTTGCGCCAGATTGCGACATCTTCGAGCTCGTTGCTCTTCACATCTTTGAGAACCTCGAGTGCGTACTCCAAAACGACTCCGGAGTATCCGAGCTGCCGAACCTCTGCGCACGTCTTTGCGACTTCGGCATCATTTCCGCCCGCGCAGAACTGCTTGTAGAAGGTCTTCATGAGGAGGGTCTTCATGATGGGGTTCTTGTCTATGCGGAGGAGCGGGTTCTTGGTCTCGAGCATCGTGCGCAAGATTCCGGTGGATGCGCTCAAGAGGATCGGGGAGCTGGACATGGCCGTGATGAGGTAGGTCCGTAGGATGTGAGAGAGGGGGAGTGCGGCGAGTGGCGGTGCCATGCTCGCTTCTGTTGACTGTGGGATTGTTGTTGTTGGTGTGGGAGTGAGAGTGGCGGCGGAGGTTGTGATGGCAATGTCCTTGGAGGGTGTGGAGTGGAGGTTCCTCTTTGAAGAGTGAAGTCTTTGCTGTTGAGTCGAGTGAAGTGTTTGCGCCCGGCAAAGGAAATTGGTGTGCTTTTGGACGATGCCGGTGATGATGGCGCTCTCATTCCTCAGGCCCCTGGTGGGCATCATGACGGACATTTTCTGAATGGCTAAACCGGGGGATACAAGTCGGTGTGGAAAGGGTGTCAAGGATGGAAGTTGGGGTGGCACGGTGAGAGGACAAAGAAGAGATGTTATACTTGGCCTGGCCGTTCCCCGGACAGCCCTACTACTCACTGACCACCTGCAAGCCCTTATCGAACTGGTGATGGTGTTGATACAAGAGGATCCATGGATGGACTGGTCGCAATCAGCGGTTACCGTCGGCATCTTGGCGAAATCGTGGAAATTGAGACCGCATTGGCTCCGAACGTCATCATCTTTCACCCCCACTTCCRGCAAACGACGGCGCCGATATCGGACATGGCCCGAAATAGGAAAGGCTGGATTGGAAGCTAAGATCTGTCGGCAGGTGAGATTCAACGTCACTTGATGCTGCATTTCGATGAGATTCGACCGCATCTTCTCGCAGAAATGTTTGATGAGATAGACTGGTATGCGCCTACTTCTCCGTGATTCATGCACATCTCTCCGCTCTCGCTTCGATTACACCGGACTATATTGTGCTATTGACAGTCCACAAAGATGCAATGTGGGATGTTCCCTCCCTAGGGATACTCCTCTAATATGGCAAATGGAGGCTCTTAGGGCGGATCTTGTGCTATTATTACAGCTGCATTGTGGGAAGAGATCCATCTTGCGGTGATACAGCCATAAATCGCCCGTAATCTAGGTATGTCTCTCTACTCTCGCTTCGATCACACGGGACTATATTGTGCTATTAACAGTCCACAAAGATGCACTGCGAGCTATCCCCTTCCCAGGGATACTCCCCTGATATGGCGAATGGAGGCTCCTGGGGCGGATCTTGTGCTATTATCACAGCTGTATTGTGGGAAGTGATCCAACTTACGGTGATATAGCCACAAATCGCCCTAACTCTCGGCATGTCTCTCCACTTTCGCTCCGGGTAGAAAGGGTCATATTGTACTACTGATAGTTAACAAAGATGCACTGTGGGCTGTCTTCGTCCTAGGGAGCCTCCTCTGATGTGGTAAACGGAGGCTTTTGGGCGGATCTTTTGCTATCATCACAGCTGCATTGTGTGAAGAAACCCCAACTTACGGTGGTATAATCCCAAATCGCCCCTACTCTGAGTGTATCTCTCCACTTTCGCTTCGGAGAGAAAGAGCCATATCACACCACCGGTACTTAACAAAGCCGCACTGTGGGTCGGAATTCATCAGGAGAAGGCTCTAATCGAGCATTTTCATTCTCAAATCTATCTCTTGTTCGCTTAAGAGAGCGCTGTCTCTCACTGCGCGCTCGTAGTCTTTCCACCCAAGCTCGATTTTCAGCATTGCGTGCAGCTGGGATTGCAGCTCTTCGCCGAGAGATCTCTCAAATTCGACTGTTTCTTCCGCAGCGGCAAGCACTCTGCCCATACCAAAAGGCTTCTTGTGCAGGCTCTCTGCACGGAGCTCCAGTCTTCTGGCTAGGAGTAGCCAGTGCTGGCCGTGGCCGGTGACTCCAAGGCGGAGCTTGCAGTCCGATTTTTCGCAATTGTCGACCCTAACCTCGTTTCCGTGCACCATTATCCAAGCATGAGCCATTTCATGGAGAATGGTCTCCAGTAGGTCCTTATTGCTGGTATGCTTCTTGAAGTCGACCTGAATGAGTATCTTGTACTCATCTTCATCTTCATCCAATACCACAGACGTCAAGCCCATGCATGCCCATCCGTCACATGTCAGATTCTTCTTTGACCTGAGAATTATCCATTGATGTAGCTGGCTCTTGAAGTAGTGGGCGTCCAGGCTACGGACAATATCCTCGGAACGGTCTCTCAGGTCTTGTCTGCTGATGAGAGCGTCTTTCCACTTCTCAAATCCAGCGCCTTTGCCTACAGCCTCTTCGAATGATGTCCAATAGTGCGGCAAAGGGTGCGGACCGTCGACAATGGCGTCTGTATGCTCATAGTCGTTCTCCGGATCGTCCATCCACTCCAGAAGCCCTTTGATCTCCGTATGGTCGTGGTGTTCTYCTGAGTCTGATTGCGACATTTTGATGGTTTGATGTGGTGTATCTGGCCTGGAAGTGGTGGAATGTGATGAAATCCGATAGAAGAAGGCCGCAGGAGATGGTTGTATTCAAAAGAAGTACAATGGCATCGACTAAACTGCCGTGCGGCCTGATTTGGTGTTCCAATATGTCTTGGCGGTTGCCTCCAGCAGCACTTCTTGATGTTTGTAGATCGATTTTGAACCTCCGCCACCCAAATCACGCCCCAAAACGCGACAAAAGCCCAAATAACATCCGCCAATAGCTTCGGAAACACTTACAGATCCATATCTCATCATCCAGCCACACATCCAGCCCATCATATGACCCAAGCCCCAGCGAGGCGMCAGCGCACAACGTCAAGCAAGAGTAGCCAGACCGGCGTCTGATTGCTGCTGTTTTCCGGCGCCTGTCCAGCCTTCGTATGAAGCTCCACTTGACTCTGGTGCCTGAAAGCAGACACTTGCATCGCCAACCCTCTTCATCGCACGCAACTCTTCCTCTTCCCCTGCCTCCTCTTCCTCGTCCGACACTAGACACTACACCACCATCAAGCAACAATGACGACGAACAAGGCACCAAACCCAACGTACACCAGTTCCAAGGATGAAGCTGAAGCACCATGCCTCCAGTTGCTCGCGGATCGATGACCGGGGACATGATCCATCTAAGCGCGGCACCGCAGCCTAGATCCATAAACTCCTCAGCGACGGCTTCTGGCAGCAAGTATGTCACTCGCGCTTCCCAGTGCCGCAAGGCGTAGGACTTCTGAAAGACAATCCTACAGCAGGGCGACGAGAACAGCGGCGTGGAACGCTCTGCCCGGCCGAAAGAGAAAGAAAGCTTTGGAGAGTGCCAGAAAGTCTCGCTGGAGATCCAAGAGATGAAGCTCGCGCTTGCAGTGGATACGTGGCTGCCGAGTGAGACTAGAAGCTAAGTATTCCAACGCAATTTTCATGAAGCGGTGGCTTGCTTGGGGATTTCCTCTCTTTCACAAGAGTCTTGTATGCCAGTCCAGGTGGTGTAATTTGATAGATGGTCTCTTTAGGTTTGCGTTGTGAGCCCATAATCGAGAGCTGAGTCTTCAACTCTCACCCACAACGAGTGAGGCACCTCCACTGTCTCCAGGAACGATAGCAGAAGTCCAGGGCCGTCCCGGAGCCGCCCCATAGCCCGAGCAACTCCTGCCACCGAGCTTAGCTGGACTGCAATTCGGCTACCCCAAAGTACCGCCTCACAGCAGCTCCCGCCTGGAACGATGACCCAGCCCTACCCGAGATGAGACGCATTCTTTCAGGAAGAGGATCGAAAGTCGAAAGATTCTTTTCAGGCTTCATCCAGGCCCTCACATACCACGGTTGGAACATAGGCCCTTTGATGGATCTCTCCATGCCTGGATTCGGTGTCTGTCGACTACAGTGAATCCCCGTAATGCTTTTAGAATTTCGAGGAATTGGAGGCTTTGGCCGAAAGGTCTTGAAGTTACGCAGAATTTGTTCTACTCAGTGATTGAGCATTTCGCCAGAGACTCTGGCGTCTTTCCGAAGCTACTCTGTACTATGGTTGGGGACGATCTTCTCGTTTAAGCCTGCCTCTAAGGGCCTGAGACGAATGCTGCAGAGCGAGAGCGAATGTCCAGCGTTCCAATCGAATCTTCCAAGACTGGAGGCGGTTCCATTGAAACATTGAAGGATTCTCCATGTTCACCGACCGGAGTTCTGTTGCCACCCGTTTCCTTCCCAAAGCTTGACGGCAAGCTATGTCTTTGGGAAGACTTCCCGATGCATAAAGCACAAGTTAGCGATTGAGAGCGATTTGCCTTGCTTTCATGATATACTGTCCATTGATGCGGGACGATGCTACTGTAGCAGCGATTCGATGGTTGGAAAGAAGATTGATGTCCCAAAGCGAACCCTTCTGCCCTTGAAATTCGTCATGGCCCCCGGATCAATCGTTGTGGGAAGCGACCTTCAAAGCCTGGACTTGCCGGTTTGCCAACCGGACTGGGAAGCTCCAACGTTGATCTTTCTTGTGAGAGGAGAGCAAGATGGACCAATTGTATCATGCTTTTGACGAAATTACTTTCGTGGTAAGCACAAGATTGCCTGTTTGGAACGTTAGTTCCGTGGAATCAAAGCCAGATCCATCGAAGCTTGATGTGACATCAACCCAGAGCTGAATCCACAGCTCTGCACGGGAAGGTAAGCTATATCCCTGATTCAAGTCTCTACAACTTGCTCGAAATCCTTCATCCTCTGACAATCAGCTATTCGACTAATCCTCACTCCCAAGCAGTCACTGGCAGATCTTGCTCCAACAAGATGCATCCAGAAATCAAGAAACTGGCCATGGTTGGCTGCGGTGCCATGGGAGGTGGAATGGCACTGCTATTTGCTGAGAAAGGCATCGATGTACTCCTGAAGGACCCCTCCAACGAAGCCATGGACAAAGTCCTTAAAATCGCCAAAACGGATGGCGTCGCCGGCCGGATTTCGAAATATCAAGACTACAAGTCATTATGCCAGAGCTTTKATTCCATCAAGGTGTTTGTATGGTCGCTGCCGCATGGATATGTGGGAGACAGAGTACTTGATGAGCTCATGCCTCATCTCGAGGTTGGGGATATCATCATTGATGCTGCCAATGAGCATTGGGAGAACTCGGAGCGGAGGATTGGCAAGTGTCACACCAAAGGCATCAGATACGTTGCCATGGGTGTTTCTGGTGGTTATCAAGCAGCGTATGATCGTCTTTCATCTTGCTTTGCTGATACATTAGCTGACATGGGGGATGTAGCCGCCGCGGACCTTCCATGTGTCCCAGCACTGACGCAGAGACTTTCGACATCGTCATGCCACTTCTTGAGAAGGCTGCGGCCAGAGCACCAGATGGCACTCCATGCGTAGCGAGAATCGGAACAGGCTCTGCTGGACATTACTGCAAGATGATCCACAACGGTATCGAGCACGGCATGATGTCTGCCGTTTCTGAAGCCTGGGGGATCATGAAAAATGGCTTGGGCATGGATAACGATCAAATTGCCTTCGAGTTCCACAAATGGAACACTCATGGTGAGCTCCAAGGCACATTCCTCGTTCGTATCGCCGCCGAAATCTGTGCGACTTTCGACGATCAAGGCAATCGAGTTCTGGATAGTGTGGGGGACAAAGTCGTGCAGGACTTCACTAGGGAGGAGGGTACGGGAATCTGGTCCAATACTGAGGCTATCATGCAGCATGTCCCAGCTCCGACATTAGCTGCTGCTCATTTCCTGCGCTTGGCCTCWGGCAATCTCCACGAGCGCCGCAAAGCAGCGAAGAACTTTGGCAACTCGACCTGGCAAGCCAAGAATATGGAAGATATTGACTCTGTTGACGGTTACCTAGAAGGCCTACGTCTAGCAGTCTATGCCACCTGTCTTGCCTCTTATATTCAAGGCATGAACATCATTGACAAGGCGGATAAGATGTACAAGATGAACGTCAATTATCTGGGTCTGCTTCAGATCTGGCGCTCGGGATGTATCATCCAAGCAGATGCAATGTCCTCGAATGTCTTGATGCCCATCTACAAGAACTACAAGACCAAAGCCGACAAGAATCCAATGTTCGAGTCGATCGTGGCGAGCGAGTTTAGGAATTGCATGGAGGGTAATGATGTGGAAGAAGGCATGAAATGGACTGTAATGCACGCTCTCAAAGGCGATCAGCATGTTCCAGCCATGACTGCGGCACTGGAATGGATCAAATATCAAACCAGCACGGATTTACCGACGAGCATGTATGAGGCGCAGCTGGATTACTTTGGCAAGCACATGTATGATCGTAAGGGAGAAGTAGAAGATGCAGAGGGATTGCCCACTGTGGGCAAGTATCACTACGAGTGGAAGAAGGCTTGAGCGCATGTACAATGATCGATTGTGGAATGGAATGGAATACTTCTCTCTTTGTCGAAATCGCATTCCAACCTGCTGACTGGACATGAAAGCGATTAAGTTCTACGTATATGTATGATAGCAGTGGCGCTGGCGTGATGCCGGGATATGTATAGTTCCAACCAGGTTACTCCGAGCTCTGAGATGGAGATGGATGAGAACTGATGGTTTGATACTCTGCGTTCTTTGTCTGCTCTTCAAATCACGAAAAGGCAGATCAAAATTACGGCCAGGATGTACGTTGGTTGAGACAGAGGCCCGTGGTTTATACGTAAGGGGAGATCATCTATTGCTCATGCAGTCTATGTCTTTGTTTCCATGCGATCCAGGTTGTCGTAAAGTCATTCTCATGTATCGTGTCTAATCCTCCAACTCCTCCATCGCTTCCCTCCTTTCCCTCAACATCTCCCTCGCATCTCCCTGCTCCAAAACCCTGCCCTTGCCCAACACAATGCAAAAATCTGCATCCTTGACAGCCTCCAGCCGATGCGCAACAGTGATGACTGTGCTTCCACCCAGCTCCTTCTTCAACACCTCTTGAATCTGATCGGCAGTCGCACGATCGATGCTCGCCGTCGCTTCATCCAAGATGATTACTGCACTTCTCCGTAGTACTGCGCGCGCCAAACCTACAAGTTGACGCTGTCCTTGGCTGAGATTCCGGCCGCCGCTTTCAATGTTCGTCGCCAGATCCCAGCCTTGACGAGCACAGACTCGGGATAAGACAGTAGAGCATTCCTCATCTGTGTGCTCGTCTACCGGGTCAAGGTTCGCCCGCATGGTTCCGGGAAAGAGCACTGGATCCTGTGCGAGGAAGGTAATTCTAGTGCGAAGAAGCTGTTTGTCGACTTCTGCGAGGTCAATGCCATCGATAAGGATGCTTCCCGAGCTGGGGAGAATGGTGGCGAGCAGACTGAGGGCTAGTGTGCTCTTCCCGCTGCCGGTACGGCCTAGAACAGCGGTCTTACTGCCGCCTTTGACGGTGAAGGAGACCTGGTGCAGTGCAGGATCCAAATGCTGCGCATACTTGATTGTGACGTCTTTGAACTCGATGTCTCCTCCGCAGGAAGGCCACCATGCAGGCGGTTCGACGTGTCCCTTTTCCTCCTGTTGTAGGTGAAGAAGCTCGACGACCCGCTCGACGCTGACGAACTGCATTTGGAGATTGCCATACTGTTTGCACAGTCCATGCGTTGTGATGACGAACTTGGTTGCGGAGACAAGGGCGAATGCTGTCAGTCCGGGGCTGAGGTCTGTCAAGAGTGCAAGGACGAGAAGGAGGAAAGTGGCCAGAGATGAGAGGATGTCATAGCGGTACATGAGCCAGGCTTGGGTGCTCCAGTAGAAATGATCCATCTTTTGGAATGTGTCGACGACGTGGATTACCCTGTCTTGGAAGCGAGATTGAGCATTGAAGGCACGCACTGTAGCAAGTCCATTGAGAAGCTCGCCAAAGTTTGACATGAGAGGGGTGAGTGACACCATTTCCAATCGACGCAGACTCTGACTTGTCGGGATGAAAGTTCTGAAGACCAGAACGAACAGGGCTGCCAGGATGATGGTGAAGATGAGGAACATTGGAGTAATGCTTGCAATTACCACCACAGCACTCAGCCAGCTGAGCAACATCCAGGAGATTGAAGCAAACTGTTGGCTGATCCCGCCGTCTATGACACCAATGTCCGAGGTCATGCGATTCATCAGTCGACCGACGGGTGTTGTGTCGTAGAAGCGGAAAGTGGCACCGGCGACCTTCTCCATGACTTCCTGGAACATGTGCTTGGCTGCGGTGTACACTATGCATAGTAGAACCGCTTGGGACAGGATGAAGAACAAGGACTGGCCAAGAGCGAGGAGAAGGAAGATAACCWGCCAAGGTTTGATGTTGTCCCTTGGGGATGGTAGGTCATGGAACAGGAAGGAGCCGGAAGCCTGACGGGTGTGGAAGATCGGGTCGCCGTAAGCCGAGAGTTGAGGTGACAAGAGGCCAAAGACTTCCATGTCTGTGGTATGATTGTGAGCACCTCCAGACATGAAGACCCCGAGAGGGGTGCTGCTGGCCTTCCGATCGTAAGCCTCGCCCCATGCCTTGAGGAACCAGGTCTCCCCGAGCGCAAAGAATCGATAGATGACCAAGATGATGACCGTGAGCGCCCACAAGCGCAAATCTCCCGCTTTGATGTACTGCCAGTAGACACTGGTCTTGACGCCACCATAGGCCCGGAATTCATCCTCGATAAACTTCTCCGGAATCGCAGCGGTAGACTTCTGTTTCCTCACTTCTTCGCCAATCTCTTCTTCCTCTGATTTCATGGCTGCTTGTGGTGCCAGAGTGTTCTCGGCGGCAAGAGCGTCTTGGTCCAGGACATCTGCTCTTCCACCTTCGATTTTCACGATCTGWTCTGCGCAGTCAAAGACCAAGTCCGTACGATGCGTAATCAGCACAGTCGTTCGACCTTTCAACAAAGGACCCCTGATACACTCCCGTACAATGGCCTCGGCAGTTTGTTGATCCAGTGCAGCCAGTGGGTCGTCCAGGAGAAGAATGCCCGCTCTGCTATATACAGCTCTTGCAAGTGCAACTCTCGCCCTCTGGCCTCCACTCAGCCCAATTCCGTTTTCTCCAATCAGAGACAGGTCCCCGGCTTTGAACTCGGCCAGATCTGGCGTCAGCGCGCAAGCATCCAAAACAGTTCGATACCGCTCGCTCTCATACGGTGCATCGAATAGAATGTTGTCTCTTATTGACATGCTTTGTAACCAAGGAGTTTGGGAACAGTATCCCATTGGCTCCTGAGGGCGGATGAGTTGGCCGTCGAGCATGTCTAGTTCGCCCAGAAGTGCTTGCAGCAGTGCTGTTTTGCCCGCTGCGACTTGACCACAAATGACCGTCAGACCTTCTGGGAAAGAGATGTTAATCTCTTTCAAGACCGGGGTAGTAGAGCCGGGCCATGCAAACGATGCGTGATCCAAGGCAAGTTTGTCGCCGATCAACGCTTCGGTCGCCATCTCCTGCAGGTCATCCTCGGCCATGAAATCTTCAATTCGGCCAGCTGCTACCCAAGCATTGATCAACGAGATGATGAGATTGGGAAGCTCTCGAAGCTGAGAGGTCATCATGCCAAAGAGCTGCAATGCTGGAAAGGCAATGTCGACTGTCAAGTCTTTCTTCGCAATCACGGTGTAGCTGTAGAAGGCTACCACAGGCGTCAGATCGTAGCTCAGCGTGTTGATGAACCCGACAACGAGTCTCCAAACAGTGGTCAGAACCCTCAGCCAAAGCTCTTTCTGTCTTGCCGTGAGAATCTTGGAGAGCCATGCGCCTTGCCAGCCGTACCATCGAAGATGACGTATCGCCTCAACAAATKGCGAGATGAGCTGGAGTTTCAAGTCGGTGGCAGTGCGTCGTTTCTTCTCGTACCAGACCAGGACACGAGCGAGGATGGCGTTCATGAATTGTGCCAGAATCACGAGCGCCACCGACATAAGCGCAGGCCAGCCGAGATAGGCTACCACCAGCGAGACGGAGAAGATTATGGCGATTGGTTTGCGGAYGATCTGATCAAATTCCCAAAGACGCTGAGCAACCTCGTAGACATCATTGCGCATCAAGTTGAGAATCTTGCCCATGGAGGCGGGTTCTTTGGCGGGAGGTGGCGGAGATTTGGCGAAGGTCATTTTGGAGAGCGTCCTGCTCCACCAACCCGACGGCGTTGGTTTTGGTGTTTCTTCGCCGTTGCCATTGCCATCGGAATGACCGTTCTGGGCTTTTACGATCTCGGGTGGCTGAAATGAGATCTTCCGGCCGAGTGTCTTTTCGTACAACATCGTGATCATTTCTCCTCTTGACCGCTCGTAAGCTCTTCTTCCAAACCATAGGTTGAAGACTCCCGATTGCGTTTTCAGTAGGCGTACGCAAAGAGCCATCCCAGCATATGTGAGTGCGACTCTCTTGGGGCTTGTTTCATCCCGCATTGATGCCAGAATGAGCTGCAGAAAGATTGGTTCTGCATACTCCGCGATTTGCTCGAATATTCCCAGAAGAGTAATGATGAGAAGGTCGAGGCCATTGGCGCGCAGAATGCGGCGGATGACTGTTCCCTTTAGCTGGCGGAAGTTATGATGCAGGAACCGATGTTGAAATTCATGGGGTAGCGACCAGACGTCTTCGTCTTCGAGCTGACGCTTGCTACCCACTGCCAACAAAGGTGTCATCCATCTGACTGTCATGAATAGCCATGGGCTGAGAGCTTCCTCAGGGCTGCGAAGGTACGAGGTCGGAGTGGTGAAGGGCATGCTAGTGTCCTTGGAAGGGAGGAGCGGATCTCTGAATGGCATGACCAGTGTAAGCGCCGTGGCCAGTACTCCTAGAGCAGTGCTAATGCTGTTGAGAATGAATATACGGGTATCATTCCACCGGTAATTTTCCAGTAGAATGGCTTCCGCGATAGTGCTCGCCACCAGAACTCCCAGAATCGCATAAGGCACCGTTCGAGGGCGGTACAGCATGATCTCCAACACGGCAATGAACCATGGTAGAACAGGAGTCAATGCCAGCGCGGAGCGGTGGTCGAGGAGGAGCGAGGCTGCCATTCGGACAACGAGACCAGAGGCGCAGAGCACCGCAAGAGTAAAGGACTTGGCGGTCCATCTTCCTTTGACTCCCTCAATTTCGGGAAAGACTTCGGGGAAGTCTTCCTGGACGAACGGCTGCGTCCATTTTGGGTGCCATTTAATGAACACTCGAAGGACCTGTACGAGGAGGATCACAGCACCCAAAATCGCAGGGAGTGTGGCAATGAAAGGCAGGAAACATGGCCGAAAGTGCGCGGTGCTCGAGTTCCAGACGTGAGAGAGGCAGATTCGATCCGGGTCGAGTAGTCTATCGTTCAGTATGGCGTTCTGTTGGTCCATGGCCGCGGATGTGGTATCGTCAATGACGAAGATTGTGGTAAGTCAAGTGTGGTGGCGCGGCATTGCTCGACGTCGTTGACGTTCAAAGCCGAGTCGTCGTCGTTGTCGTAGAAGAAGTCACTACAATCTCAGTCGAGGTGCTGCCTGGAAGGAAGGTTAATAATGATGCGCGGGAACGGAAAAATGCAGGTCGATCGAGGACGAGGCGGATGCACGGACCCACACCAAGAGGGCCGCTCCGTTCTGTGGGGCCGACGTGCCGACATTCACTTGATCACCGCAAAGGACGAAAAGGGAAGGAGCTTGTGGAGTGTCCTGCTTGGACTGGCCGAGTGTCTTTAGAGTTATAAGCGCTGTAGTGGTTACATTCATTGGAGCTATAGGTTTGCTGATAAACGATGATCGCGAAGGATATGTGTAATACTAAGCTATCTAATGCGACGATAAAGGATCTATATCCTTCTTACAGTGGTTTGCCTAGCAAGTGAATGGAGAAAGAAGCCAAACATAGAACTGATTAGAAGGGCGTAGAAGGCACGCGCCACACCCTCGAACACATGCCACAGTTGTGGGGGGAGCTCCATCCATGTCGTTGGATCTGTTCGAGTGCCAGCTCACAGAACCTCAGCTAACTTTCATCTCACGAACGTGTTGTAGAGTCCTGCGTCCTAGCGTGATAAGTGCCATTGTAAGAGACGCACTCGCGAAACGAAAATCGTAAAAGCCAATCCTCGGTATGGTCGCTCATCCCATTCGGTCGCTGGAGTGTAGATGTTACCAAATGCCTGATCGGCTTCTGTGCAAGTCTTCAGATCAAGAACTGTCTCTGGACATGAGCCTTTGTATTCAATCTATACCAAAGACCCGGGTAGGTAGTCTCTTCCAGCATGGAGATAAGTGCTTCGTTGGACATTGACGGCCAATTTACGACGCCAGTGACCCAGCATTTGGTCCGTTTGGGTATCATGCTCTGTAAACATCTCGAGCATCATTGTTGTCGAGGGGATGTATGTCAAAGGAGGATAAAGAGTCTTGAAAGATGATCACTCACCCAGAGCTCACACCCGGCCCGAGCGCGCCGAACCTCGGCTTCTTCCACACACGCGCCTGACAGCGAAACAATTCATAACATCTTACAGCAACGACCACACTCTTTTATACGCTCAGGTTATGCCATAGCACCCTCTCAACATGGCAGACTTCGCCGCCGCCCAAGCGCGAATAATCGAACGCCGCGCCGCGACCGCACAAGCCCTTGCCGCTGAACGATCCGCGTCCGACGCTCTACGATCCGCACAACTCACCCACTTACCCCCTTCACTCCGCTCGCATGTGATATCTTTGTTGAATTTCCCCCAAAACTCACTCTTTGGAAGTCGGCCTGCTTACCGGGTGGGACAAGTCGACTCGGAGCTCCTGGACGAAGCGCTGCTTTCTCTGCTCAAGAAACAGGCGAGCGAAGGGTTGAAACTATACGGAGCGCATCTCAAAGACGACTGGGATGCGGAGTTGAGCTTGTTGCTCAGGGCTGTGTTGTGGAAGTTGAGCATTTGGGACCATGGAGCGAGTTATGGTGCCAGTCTGCAAGGGTTGAAATACATCGACGCGAGGGTCAGGGAACGGGAGAAGGAGAGCGATAAGTGGCAGCGAGGAATCTACGGATTGGTGACTGTGGGAGGAAGATATGCCTGGCAAAGATGGGAAGATTGGTTGAGCAACGCAGAGAATGGTTATGAGGAACCCAGCCGATGGACCAAATTGCTGGGAAATGCGACGACAGTGCTGGATTCCACGCACAATGTCGCTGCTTTTGCCTCCTTTTGTGTGTTTCTGGTGAATGGGAGGTATCGCACCATCACAGATCGGGTGTTGAGGATGAGATTGGTGCCCGCRAGTAACCAGACGAATCGGGAGGTGAGCTTCGAGTACTTGAATCGACAGCTGGTCTGGCATGCTTTTACGGAGTTCCTGCTCTTCTTGCTGCCGTTGGTGGGAATCTCAAGATGGAGGAGGTGGATTTCCAGAGCATGGAAGAAGACGAAGATGTACGTCACAAAACTGCGCACGGGCGAGGATGAAGACGATGAGGATGTCAAGGGTGGAGAATTGGCCTTCTTGCCAGAACGGACGTGTGCGATATGCTATTCAGATCAGAATCCCGCGGGTGGGAGCACTGAGCAGGAGATTGTTGCTGGAGGTGGAAACAGCGGCATCATTGGAAGTGCGATGACCGACATCACCAATCCATACGAAGCCGATCCCTGTGGATGTGTGTATTGCTTCGTCTGTCTGGCGCAGAAGATCGAAGCTGAGGAAGGAGAGGGATGGACGTGCTTGCGTTGTGGAGCTGTTGCGAAGGAATGCAGGCCATGGAGTGGAGATGTGGTTGTCGAGCGCAGCCGTCCGTCAAGCCGGCCATCGACTGGGAGAGGGAGGAGTGCAACAGGTGCTATGAGGAGCGCTGGGGGAGAAGGCAGTCCGCAAAGTTTTCGTCGAAAGAGCGTAATGTTTGATCTCGATGATGAAGAGAAGCGGGCGATGCTGGAGGACGAGAGGGATGCTGAGGCTGATCTCGAAACGCTCGATCCCATGCCTATTGAGGAGGGCGAAGAAAGCATGGCGTGGAGTAAGATTGATGGAGACGTTGTCGGCCAAGAGGAGTATGATGAGCATCAGGAAGATGATGGTTATGGTTCCAGGTCGGACGATGAGGAGAGTGAGAGATGATAGGTACACATCGCATTACATGCATTTACCTCCTTCTTCACATGCTGCCCAATCAGTCTGAGACAGCCTTGGTTGAATAGACACCACTATCGAGTCAGCCGACTCTGTTTGGAGTCCTCCAATGAGCCATCAACCAAGCCTTCCTACGATCCAGCACTCTGGGGTTCGCCGCATTGCACAATCCATTCGGAAGCACGGATCTGTGCCTTCAGGCCACTCACTTAGGTCACTTCGAAGTTGCCAAACACGCCTACGCAAGCAAGACCGAGACCATCAAGTGTCCAGACAATCAGCAAATTTGCCGTCACTTCTCATACTCGCCATGCCAACGAACACTGAGATGCTCCCGACCTCGAGTGCGAGACTTTGTCATAACAACATCTGCGGCCGACCCTCTGCCTGCTTACACCTATCATGACCACTAACAATGTACTCAGCTGTTAGGTTCTTGCCCCAATGCATGACCAACCTTGCACTCGTAGATCGGATAGTCTCATTTGTGACCAACGTCAAGCTATGGCCTGCTGGCATTCAATATCGATTGCAAACAAAGCGTCACATTCGACGGAGACGAAGGGTGTAATTAATTAGACTTGGACTTCTATGAAGGTCTGCTAGCTACCGAAACGTATACCGATTTTTTTTTCACAATTTGCTCTCTTTTTTTCGACCCCAAAAACAACCTCAAAACTCAACTCCATCTTTCTTTCCTTGAATTCCGTCCTGTTCTCTCCTTGGACTGCATGTCTGAGTACACTGAGGTGCAACTGCGCACCGCAGTCGGCATCATTCAGCCGGGAGATCACGGCCAACTCCATCGCGATGGGATTTGGCGAGGAGGGCGACATTCTCCTACTCCGCGCAGTCTCCACGCACCGCTGCCACATGCCTCCGACTCACCGAAGCGCTTCGTGGGCGCCTGTTCAGCAAATTGGCCAAGTAATCCCGAACTAGAAGGTTCGCGGGATCTTCACCGTGCGTCGAGTCGCAGGACGGCTGCGTGTGCTCCTGCTCAGTAGTCTCGTCGTCGGACCTCTCGCAGGACTTCATGTCGGCTTGCTCGTCAGGCCTTTCCTTGCATTCCTTGAAGACATTCATGTTCTCGTGCTCAAAAATGTCGTCCTTTGATTCGAATGAATCGATCTGCTCCTGGGTGATGCCCCCTTCTTCGCTCCGAAGCCCGCGGAAGATTTCCTTGGCGATATTGGTCAAAGCAAAGTACATGATCTTGTGCACGAATTCTTTGACGGAAGCACTCATCCTGCGGCTAGGATGACGATCTTCCCACCTTTCGTGGATCATTTCCTCCACGTCTTCGACCAGGCAGATTACATTTATGTAATCTTTTCTCTCTATCCTGCGGTAGACCTTTGGCTCCGTCGCAACATACTCCTTGACCAACGAATAAGGGAGTTTCAGGACGCATTGGAGCATGCAGTCCATAGCCCGGCGTCCATCGACGCTGGAAGCGACGTCTCGCATGAGGGCTTGCATCTTCAAGCCCGCCGCCCGCGCTTCGGGATCCGAGAACTTTCCAGATACGCTGGGATCGGTCCAATCGTGACGGCTGCTGTCCTGCACTTGCAAGCCATATGCTATGTTGCAGACCAGATCCCGAAGGCGATTGGGGAAGTGCCCTGGTGTCAGGGGTGAGCTTAAAACCCACTCGGCTCTGAAACGGCCGTTGATCTCGAGATCTGTCCTGATCTTGAGGACTTCCCGGGCGCTTCGAACGTCTCTCCCGGAACTCCACCATTCTGTTTGGCAGATGGGACATTCGTTGTGGTATGAAACTCGCAGCATGTTCATGCATCTGTGGTGGAAGAGGTGCGGGCATTTGGCATTGGCAAGTCCCTCTTCTGGTGCGATTGGGAACGGGCAGACACCGCATAACTCTCTGAGTCTTTCCGCCGGAGCTGCAGAAGTAGACTCTAGGAAGGCTTCTCGGGTGGCATTGAGGCCCTCCTGGACAATCAGCGCGGCTTCGGCGGAGATGAAGGTGCTTGGAAGATACGACATCTTGGAGTAAATGTCGTTGAGTGAATACGGTTGATGGTGTGGAGTTGAGCGRGTGCGGTTGTTGGTGAGATGTTGAGTGAGTGCAGTTGACGGCGGTATTGGGATCAAGTGTTGGAGTGTGGTTTTTTGAGTCTCTGGACCACGCCGAAAATTTGTTGTGCTGGAAAGGTAAGGCTTGGTATGGTAATGGTAATCGGTGGGAGAGAGGGCAGGTAGCAGTAAAGACTGTAGATTTTGTAGGCTCGATTGTTGCTGTCCTCAAACCCTCCGGCCCACTTCCGCAGCATCTTGGGTATACGTCTTCAAACGATGTGTCAACTTGCGGCTTTCGAAGGTACGTCCTCAAAGCTGATGAGTTAACTTTAAGCTTGAGGTATATGTCTTCAACTCAGGTACGAAGTCTGCGGGTTGACTAGCGAGTACCAAGAACTCTACACATACGTACTGGGCTTCCATATGCGCTGATGTGTCCAGTAGAAGCAGTCTTTCTTGGCGGTCCCCCTTTGGGGTATCCAGCCGGGATTCAGAAGAGTCGGCAATGCATTCAGTATCTGGATGCCGCTTAGATAGGAGCCGCCGGATCGAAGCAAGTTTACATCCAGGCAACTAAGTACCGTCCCGCCGGTGATGGACATTCCTGTCGTTGTCGTGATTGTTGGTGGAGATGGAAAAGCCAAAAATTCGATGATTGACAGTTGTATCCTGATACTGGCACCACRGAGCCGCACAACATAGAGCTATGCACATTCGTAGACTTCTGCTCATAGTTAGCATCTGGGCAAACAAGCATCGACATTGGATTCTGTCTGTTGTCTTCCTCCAAGTAATTCCGCTTGCGAGCTGCCCGCCTACCTCCCAAAGCCAAGTGGTATGAAAAGGCTTCGTTCAATTTCTTGTAGCAATTCTGCGTTTCAGGAGAAAGTGCCTCATAATTTGATATGACCGCGGTAAAATTTGAAGGTGGTTAGCAAGAAGCATTGCGAACCAAATGCAGACTGAGTGGAGAGATCAACCTTACCTATCTCGGACATGGATCTTACATCTGGAAGACTCCCACTGATCCTGCGCAGTTCTGCAGCGTTGCGGCAGTACAGCGAGCGTGATGCTTCTATGAGAATGCTGCGTTTCATCTCTTTCATGTGAAATCGTGCTGGTCGGAATGTCGCGGAAGGAGACCGGAGCCTAACACTGAGTCGTCATCGGCCACCAACCGAACATTCATAGCTGCACCGGTGCAGCCTCCAAGAAAAGCTGTGCAAGGCATATCTCATCTTCATGAAAGCATGAAGCTATACAAGCAGGCCCATCTGTACGGTTGAAAGTCAGTACAGGCGGTAAGTTCTTTGATGTTTGGATCTTTCCAAACTCGCAACTGCACCTCAGCCAACACCATCCTCGGCTGCGTCTCGAACTCTTCTCTCAAACGAAACTTCCACCACAACGAACGATACCAAGAATGTCGAAAAGCRAGGTTGCTCACCTCCCTCTTTCGACTTCTGGTCCGCAGAGACGGGCCTTGACCGGCACTGCTCTTCGCCAAACCCCATGCCTGAAATAAGGGCTCTGCATTTACAGAAGCTGAACGCTCGATCTTCAATCTTCAAGGTCTTCTTCCCGCTTCAGTCAATACACGTTCAGAACAAGTTTCGAGGGCATACACACAATATCAGACCCACAAGATGGATCTGGAAAAGAACACTTTCATGACCAGCGTGAGAGCGGGACGAAGTTCTTTACTATCGCCTCGTTCATAAGCACTGGCAAGAAAGTTTCCATCATCTACACGCCGACAGAGGGAGAGGCCATTGCGGATTTCAGCAAACTTTTCCGCGGGCCGGAGGGTTGTTTCCTTGCCATTGGCGATGGAAAGGAAGTGGTGGAGAAAGCAATGGAGAGCTACGGTCGTGCGGAGGATATCGACGTCATTGTAGTGAGCGATGGCGAACAGATTCTCGGGATTGGCGACCAAGGAGTTATTGGCATCCTGATCAGTATCGCGAAGCTCGTCATTTATGCGCTGTGCGCTGGTGTCCATCCGAATCGAGTCTTGCCCGTGGTTCTCGACATTGGAACAGATAATAAGGGCCTCATGGTAGATGATCTTTACCTCGATGTGAAGAAGCCACGGACAAGAGGAGGGGAGTATGACAATTTCCTCGATACGTTTGTGCAAGCTGCGAAGAAGAAGTTCCCGGCTGCGTATCTTCACTTCGAAGACTTCGGCCTGGCAAATGTGCGGACCATCCTTGATCGATATACGCCGCAGATTGCCTGCTTCAACGACGATGTGCAAGGAACGGGGTGTGTTACTCTAGCGACCATACATGCTGCACTGCATGTGTCCAGAATAGACATTGGAGATTTGCGGGTTGTAATGTTCGGATCTGTGTCTGCGGGGACAGGCATTGCGGATCAGATTCGAGATGCGATTTCGGTGGAGAGTGGAAAGTCGAAGGAAGAGGGTGTGAAGCAGATCTTCTGCGTTGAGAAGCCGGGCTTACTGTTGCAGAGCTAGAAATATCAGCTTACGCCTGCGCAGCATCCATATGCAAGGGACGATGGACTGGAAGGATGGGAACAGAGAGCTGGTAGATATAATCAGGAAGGTCAAACCGCATGTTCTGATGGGCACAAGTACCACGCCCAAGGCTTTTACCAAGGATGATGTGCAGGAGACGTCGAAACATGTGGAGCGACCGATAATCTTCCCGCTTTCGAATCCGACGAGGCTGCACGAAGCCAGTCCCAAGGATCTGTTCGATTGGTATGGTGGGAATGTCCTTTTTGCGACTGGGTCACCATTCCCACCTGTAAATACCAAAGATGGCAAGAGGGGGATCGCTGAGTGCAACAATAGCATGACATTCTAAGTTGTATCCAGTGTCGAAGCTGGTTGGTGAAGTGACGCTAACCCGACCAAGCCCAGGCATTGGTCTCGGTGTTGTCCTTCCTCGAGCCAGACTACTCAGGACTGAGATGCTGGTTGCTGCACAAGTCTCTTGCTGCACAGGCGTCGGCGCTAAAGGATTACAATGCTGCATTGTTGCCTGATTTCAGCGATGTCCGAGAGATAAGCATCAAGATTGCTGCTGCAGCGTTCAAGCAGGCAGTCAAAGAGGATGTGCATCAAGGAAAAGGACATTCCTTCCGACGATGCTGACTTGGAAGAATCGATTCGCGATCAAATGTGGGTTCCAGAGTATCGCGCGCTGAAAAGATTCGAGCGGCGATGGGCGAAACAGGCAGTAAACCTAGGTGTCGAACGCTCTCACAGCCATGCATAGAGGCAATGGTGTTGGGTGGTCTTTTGTGTGAATGTACATTGTCATCGTTCCGGTGTCGTCGTCGTCGTCGTTGGTGGACCGTGCGTATCGATGTCGCCGCCGCCGCCGCCTTTAAAGCTCAATGCGAGCTGCCTTGACAACAGCAACACCTTCACACTGCACCACCACCACCACCACCACACCACACCACCGCCTCCGCCGTCTCCACCACCACCACGCAGCATGAGACTCGCCGTGTTCCTGCACGGCGACTGGGGAAATGTGGTGCTTTGGGTGCGCGTGTACGTACAAAACCCGCATCTGCTGTAGAGGGGGACTATGTGATCTGACATTGCGTAGCGCGGGTCCACCGGACCTGTACAACGCTTGGGATCCGAGATCCCAGTTTGTGTGAGTTCCCTCTCCCTCATTGGGCCTCGCAAGGATGTATGGACTGACTGCAAGTGCAACAGCCGCACCGCCGCGCCGCCAGCGCAGTGGGGTGGGGGCACCACTCCAGACCCCAACTTCTGGGACTGTTTGTAGGTCACACCCTCTCCGCAAGTGAACAAMAGCACTGCGAGGATTAACGGTGAGCTAATCGGTTGCAATGCAGCGAGATCTTGGGGATGGAGGACCAGCGGGTCCTCATGGCCGGCCTCCTGGCGGCCATGTGGGCGCAAGTGCGCCCACCGCACGGGTTTTAGTGGTATGTTGCGTGTTTTACCTTGCATTCACTCCCTTGTTGCCATCAACGACCCTCGAAACTCTGGCACTCTTCCAGCTCGGCAACAAGCCAGGGAAGAAATTGCTTTGCTATGCCGTTCATAACGAGGAATGCCATCGGGAGCCTGCTGGAGCCTTGGCAATTAAATGGGCGTCATTCGCTGCCATAGGGAACATCCTCAACCTGGTGCTATCCACCGTGCCAGTACGCCCAGATCCAGGACCGGCGTAAGCTGTTCTAGGTGTCTGATTTTCTTCCAACGCGGCATCACGCTCAGCAAAGCTTTACCGCGCTATATAATTCAAGATCCCGCTTCGTTTCCGGAGCATATCAGAGTGCGTCGCGGCGTTCGGTGGCGATCGCCAATGGATGGAAAATGCCACTTTCTCTGCATACCCTCGCTTGCTCCGCCCGTCTCTGGACCAGCTTCCGGGCAGAATCAAGAGTTTCAGCACCTACGAGAACATTGCAGAGTCTTTGAGACCTATCAAGATCCACTGCCTGCTGGAGAGTAGCTGGGAAATGGTCGAGCGAGAGAAGGGGCAGCGCCCCTGCACATGCGGAATCCGAATCCGGGACTCCAGACCTGGCCATTTGAGACTCCGCGCTCATCTCATTTTTCTTCTCATGCACTCGCTGTCTGCTTTTATGGTCCTCAAAGAACAAATGCTGACGATATTCGCAGACCGTAAGTTCTCGCGATATCTTCCTTGAAAGAGATTCATCCGGAAGTCGCGCGCTAGCGCGACACGCTACCCCACAATCGTCATCTAAACCTTATCGAAACCTTAATCGTCGCGACTGCCTTCGCGACGTTCCCCCACATTAACATCACTTTTCCATCTCACCCATGCTGACCGCCCTTTAGCACCCACCATGGCGGACGACAGCGACGACTCCCTCGACATCATCAGCAGTCGCGTCGCTCCTGCGGCGCCCCCTCGACCAACCGGCTTCGCCGCGGCTACGGGGAACGGACATGGCGAGCGCATCGCTTTCTCGGACGATGAGGACGCGGACGCGGCATATCTCAACTTCAAAAATCGCAAAAAAATCGCCGCAAAGAAGACGAATGATGCAGCAAAGAAATCAAAGGCGAGAATGGCGAAGAAGGGCGCGGTCGTGGGCCGCAAAGAGCCTCGAACTGCCCTCCCAACAGCCAAGAGAGACCGCGAATCGGACAGCAGCGACGACGAACACGACCTAATGGAAGACACCCTCCCCGAATATCTCAAATCCCGGCGCAAGGCGTGGGAACAGACCCGCGCAGAACTCGGCAATGCCGGCCTCCTCATCCCTCCTCACTTTGAGCCCGACTTCTTCGGCTATGTGGATCTCGAAGAGGTGGCAGAGAGACCCAGCTTCCCCGTCACTCCACCACTGTCATATTTCGACATCAAACTCCGCAGTGCTGGYGTCATCCCCGCCGCAATTGCACAATGGCTGAAGCCGTATCAGATCGACGGCACCGCATGGCTGCATGAGATGTTTGTGGCGCAGAAAGGATGCCTTCTTGGAGACGACATGGGACTTGGAAAGACCATCCAAGTCATATCGTTCTTGACAGTCGCATTTGGCAAGACCGGAGACGAGCGAGATGCGAAGCGCATGCGCATGTGGCGGCGACGATACCCAGACAACAATCTCAACACATTCAACCCGAAGATATGGTATCCGCGGGTACTCATCATCTGTCCCGGTGGATTGCTGGCGAATTGGCAAAAAGAGCTCGAAACTTGGGGATGGTGGCATCTCTATGTCTTCCACGGCAACAATGCGGCCAAAGAAGCTGCACTAGCTGCGGCAGAGAACGGGCGGCTCGAAATCATGCTCACAACATACCACACCTACCTTCTCAACGAGAGCGCCATCAACAACATCCATTGGGACTGTGTCATTGCGGATGAGTGCCACACCATCAAGTCGCGCAAGACGGAAATTACTCAGGCCATGTGCAAGCTCAATGCTTTGTGTCGAATTGGTCTGAGTGGGACGATGATCCAAAACAACTATGACGAGTTGTGGACGCTTCTCAACTGGGCCAATCCGGGGGCTGTGGGAGCGATTGCTTCGTGGAAGCGGTGTATCAGCATACCCTTGAAGATTGGCCAGAGCCATGATGCGACCATGTCACAACTCTCAAAAGCAAGACGAGTGGCCACGAAGTTGGTGAACAAACTGCTTCCTCGATTCTTCAAGCGCCGAACCAAGGCTTTGATTGCGCATCAGCTGCCGAAGAAGAGCGATCTAGTCGTGTTTTGCCCGCTGACCGAAACTCAGTCTGAAGCATACAACAACTTTTGTGATTCCGAGCTGGTCCACGCCATTCGAGACTCTGCGCTGCCATGCAATTGCGGTTCCGGAAAGAAGCAAGGATCGTGCTGCCGGGCTGAGGTTGAGGGGTTCGGGAAGTGGCAAAATCACGTCTTCCCAGTACTGGTCACGTTGCAGAAGCTCTCGAACCATGTCGCGCTGCTCGTTCCAGATGGTGTGACCGACCCTGAAAAACTCGAGAAGGAACTTCAGCGACTGGAAATGGCCTTTCCCGATTCCTGGAAGGAACTTTATGCTGCACGCAAAAGCATGCTGACTCACAAGAATACTAAATTCTGCGGCAAGTGGTTGGTGTTGAGGAAGCTTCTCAGACTGTGGTACGACAATGGAGACAAGGTTCTGGTGTTTTCTCACTCCGTCCGGCTGCTCAAGCTGCTGCAGAGTCTTTTCAACACAACTCCCTTCAACGTGTCCTACTTGGACGGCAGCATGAGCTATGCCGATCGACAAGCGGCAGTGGATGACTTCAATTCCGATCCAGGCCAGTTTGTCTTTTTAATCTCGACGAAAGCGGGTGGTGTGGGACTGAACATAACCAGCGCGAACAAAGTTGTGGTTGTGGATCCGAACTGGAATCCTTCTTATGATCTGCAAGCTCAAGATCGTGCATACCGCATCGGGCAGGTCAGAGATGTGGATGTTTTTCGGCTTGTCTCGGCGGGTACTGTGGAAGAAATTGTCTATGCGAGACAAATTTACAAGCAGCAACAGGCCAACATCGGCTATAACGCATCCGTCGAGCGCCGCTACTTTACTGGTATCCAAGATCAGAAGGACCAAAAGGGCGAGATCTTCGGGCTGAGGAACCTCTTTGCTCCTCAACAGGGGAATCTCGTGTTGAGGGACATTGTCAATAAAACCAACATTGCCGAGACGAGAGCTGGTGTGCAAATCGCTGGACTAGATCTTGAGGCTGCGGGTGAAGATGAAGATGGTTTCGGTCCACTGGATTCCAAGGAAGATGCGGCGATCAACTTGCTTGCAGCGGAAATCATCGACGAGCCAGCGCAGAGACGCATGTTGGCCAACGCGAAAGCCAAGCGCAAGGATCCCGTGCAGGCCATTCTACAACAGGCTGGGGTGGAATATACACATGAGAATGCTGAGGTCATCGGTACGAGTAAAATCGAGACGAGAATCAGCAGTCGTGCGCAAAAGGCTGGCGATGATGCAGATCACATCAACGAGCTCGCATTTGCGGGGAATCAAGAAGACTTGGAGGGTTTGATGATGGGTGGGGATGACGATAACGGTGTTGATTGTGGAGATGGGCTTGGAGAGGTGCGTTACAGATTCCGACCGCCTGAGGACGTGAGGCGCAGGCAGTTCTGTGCCATGGCGCAATTCTTTGGGTATGGGGAGAAAGTCACCGAGTTTGCGCTCGTCGTTGAGGGATGGACGCAGGCTGAGCGGAGGGATTGTCTGGAGAGGTTTTATTTGGAGAGGAGGAGGGAGTTGGGTGCGAGAAGATGATTGTCCGCAGTCGTCAGCGCGCGAGAACGTTGATTGGGCGGAGTTATGGTTTGCTTTTCACTATGATACCCCTGGGCATAGACTCTCCGGCGTGAGAGCGGAGTTCTTTTGATTGCATGGTCTTGCATGCATTACGAGATGACATGAGAATGAGGATATGAATGCATGGCTTGAGATGAGCTTTCTTCCCGTCCCTCGTGCAATGCTGTTGTTCACGATGCTGTGCAGTGCGCCTCTTTTCTTATGATGATACATGTGCAGTCTTCCTGCGGGGGWTCGTTGCTTTTGGAGAGCGGTGGACCGTTGACGAGGTATGTATTGTACAATCTGAGAGACGTTCTATGACGTCCCTCTCGTGAATAAGAAGGAAGTCTTGGATCCGTTCACGAGCGAAAGTTTCTGGATGACTGGTCACTGACACGGGACATTGTCATGTTGTTCGAGGTTTGAGCTGCTCGTCAATGCATACTTTGTGCATGAGGGTTGCCTTTTGGCATGTAATAGCGTTTGCGGAGAATGAGACTGTGTGTTGAGAGCACTTCGTCGTGATGTTCGAAGTAAAGACTTGTGTTCAGCCTGCAGAGCATACTACCAGTAACTTCAAGTTGCGGAAGTGATGGAACCGCAGTTAATTGATCGATATCAGGTCTTTGATGGCAGTGAGCTCCTGTATTTCTTTCCAACGATGATCAAGATGATCTGTATACTCAGATTCATGACCAGAGCTATGTGTGTGATTGATACCGTGCTGTCGACATGAATAGCTACTACCCCAACCCTAACCCTTACATGCCCGAGTTGAATGGGCGCGATGTGTATGTTCGTACAACTTTATAACAACACATTCTTGCTAGGCTCTGAGTCGATGATGTTGTGAAGTATACTATATTTGATAGCAATGTAATGAGGTCGGGTCTGTGAGTAGTCGTCTTGCGGGAGGAGAGCGCCTGGCATCTGCCGGTCCGGCACCATCACAACAGCTTCACGGCAAGGCAACGTTGCTTACCATCTTGAAGAGCGAACCCTATTTGCTGAAACGGCACACTGGCTTTGTGTAGCAAAGCTGCTGCGTTCAGGAGTCTTGCCGCGGAGAAGCGGCTGCTTTGCCCCTAAGTCGCACATGTCTTTGCAACATCACGACACCGCYCTTTCGTTACATTGTGAGGCACTTATGTTGAAGAGGAGATCTTGTTCATTCAATCACTACACTCGCTTTGTAGTAACAGCGGCGCTGCTTCGCTCATTGCGGTATCCGGAGACACATGCCAAGACTTGGTGAAGATATGGGATTCAACCGCCTTTTGCCCACTATCTTTGAATAGATTTTCGATCTGCCGGCACGAGAGACAAGTAAACAGAGTATGCCCTTCAATTTGGTACACTCGAGAAGTCCGTAAGCGGTGTAGTCTTGGAGAGACCTCCGAATTGAGTCGGATGTTCCTCGGCCACCTGAACATCTCATGTACTAGTACTACCAAAAATTTCTGGCCATCATCCAATACAGCGTATTGGTCGCATTGTGGCGCTCTGGCCGAGGTTCGTTTCATCACACTCACTGCAAACAGTGGCTTTACTAACGCATCTTACAGTGGTTATGGCGCCGTCTTCAGGTATCCTGGATATGGCGGTTCGAAAGAGCGTGGGTTCGAGTCCCACGGGCGTCAACATTTTTTTGCTTATCCTGAGGTGCTCCTGCTTGTTCGAAGGGAGTGCAAGATCAAGATTTTTGCAATTTTGGCAGGTGCAAAGTGAGTGGAAGCCTTGCCAAGACTCCACACCCCCTCCGCAATCCTCTTTTGTTCACGGAGAAGCTCCGCTGAGTCGGCCTCGAGGTTCTGGGGCTACTTAGGGGTAGCTGGTCCATATGTCACGATTTGACACTCGGAGTCTTGGACTGTTCCACTGAGCATGCGAAATGTCCCACTACATGTCAAAGAGCACGCGGGAATTCTTGAATATGTGGAAGGTCGATAGGTGAAATGTTGCATAGTCATGCATGGTGTTGTATAGGACCAAACATAGATTGGCCTATGCTGGGGTCTCTAAGGCAGAGCTCACCTGTCACTCCTTCGCGAGTTCAGCCAGCACAACGAATAAGATATGATAGTGTTATCGGGTGCATTGTGATTGTATACGTCGCTAGATACTCAGGCTGGATTGCCATGGTACGGGTGAGTATGGAGTCATCAAACAGTAGGTATCTGCCATGACAATGTGCAACACCGAATAGCAATAACATGAACGACACTGGTCCTCCTTGCATCCGAATACGCTCATATTTGTCTAGACCTCACTGTCCGACCTAGCTCTGGCCAGTCATCCATACGCTTCATCGAAAAGATCTGCTTGGAAAGACTCATATGAAAGCAAGCTGAAGTGGCAGACTTACTGCAAGCAATGAGATTTCTCGCCATATCCATAAGCGTGATGGCCAAGCATCACCAACTCGTGCAGCTTTCTTGATGAAAGTGTGTAGGGAGGAGCTTCCAGACGATCATCGAATCGTGTATCGCAGGTTTCAGGTAAGCGTGCAAGGCTCGCTCAACCGTATCAAAGATGTCTTCCTCCTGCTACTCCTCAGTGTATTCCATTACTGCCATGTGAATAAGTGTAAGCGGGTCTCCCGGGGGTTTGCGTGGACGGACGGGCGTTGAGGTGGTCATCACGAGGTAAAGGAGGTCGGTTTCGGACAACGGTGCGAGCTTCGATCGTCAGTCCCGCATCAATATTCTTACAGCGGAAGTCGGGAGGCTGTCATTGCGGTCTGAAAGGAGGGTGACAGAATGCTGTCTTTGTCAAAGAAGAAGGAGAAGAAGCTCCAATATCGCCGCGGAGTTCCGGTCCCACCAGTTCTTCGAAGCCCAGGTTTAGCGGCCAGCTCCGCAACGTTCATGCATCTGCAAATCGTACAAACCGCGTCTGAGATCCGGATGGAAAGAAAATCTCAACAACATCCTGGTACCAGAACTTTTCAATCGACCTCAATGCGCCACGGCGCTCTTTATATAGTGGAGCTGCCAGCCAGCCAACGGTCCGAATGAACTGTAAGCTCATTTCTTATCTCAAGTACCTCTGAACCTTCTCTTATCAACTCTGTCACGTCTTCCCGTTCTCTGTTTATTGACTGCCCGTTGTCGTGCTTCTCCACTGCCATTGGAAATTGACCGACCTCATCGAACGACTCGGAAGAGGTCACGACCCCAACGGACTCCTCCCCGGCATCACTACGGTACCGGTACGGAGTGAGCTTTGTGGCATTGCATCACCGCTAGCGGGGTCTGTCTGTCACGAGCCCCGAA
Organism: Ramularia collo-cygni; assembly: GCF_900074925.1. Lineage (NCBI taxonomy): Eukaryota > Fungi > Ascomycota > Dothideomycetes > Mycosphaerellales > Mycosphaerellaceae > Ramularia > Ramularia collo-cygni. The sequence continues at coordinate 60,263 of NW_019716267.1, read as the reverse complement.
CTCCTCATCCTTCTGTATTCACGAACGATCAGGAGATATACGACCTGCTTTGTGAAATGGTGACAAACGAGCGACGCTCCTCCATGGAGTCCTTTGAACGATGGCGCTCCCAATCACCAACCGGATCCGAGCGGAGGAAGCTGTCCTTCAACCCGGTGGGAGAATGGAYGCCGGCCGTGCAAGAGGTTATGCCCGTAGGCGCATTTGAGGTCACCAAGGGGAAAAGGATACTCCAGACGGCAGTGGCAGTGCTATACTGTCTATTCGCGGCTGGTGTGGTGTTTGGCTTTGCAGCTATCAAGCCAGTGCTCGTTGAGGAGGGTGTGTACAAGGACAAATGCACCCAGAAGGAGCTGGAAGATGGGGTATGGGTATGCTACGAGCAGGAGTTGAGGCTCAATCTCATGTTTACAGTCGCAGCTGTATCAACCAACGTTTGCGCTCTTCCAGTGGGAACTATCCTTGACAAGTTCGGGCCTCGAGTCGCAAGCATAATCGGAACCGTCTTCCTCTTTGCAGGCGCACTATTCCTCGCCTTTGCCGCAGAAATGTACCAGTACTTTGATGCGTACATTCCTGGATATCTCTTTCTAGCTGTCGGAGGGCCGTTCATATTCATATCCTCCTTCCAGCTGAGCAACACCTTCCCACAACATTCCGGCCTCATTCTCGCCCTCTTGACCGGTGCCTTCGATACCAGTAGCGCAATCTTCCTTGGATTCCGTCTTCTCTACCAAGGCACGGGAGGCGACTTCAACACCAAGAAGTTCTTCCTGATCTACCTCATCGTTCCGGTCCTCGTCTTCATTGCCCAAGTAGTGATCATGCCGTCCGAGTCTTACAAGACTGTTGGCGAGCTTGTGAAACAGATCGAAGACTCTTCATCATCGGTCCACTCCTCGGACTCGGAAATCTTGGACGACAACCGCCGTCAACAGGTTCAGTCCGCCCGTCGTGCTCGTCGCGAAAGTGCTGCTTCCGAAATCAGCGCTCTTCTTAGTTCCAAAGCCGGCGATAAGCATGCGAAAGATGAGGAGGCAAAGGCCGCACGTTCAGGCGTTTTCGKAGCCCTTCATGGTCAGACTCCCGTCCAGCAAATCCTCACACCATGGTTCATCCTCATTGCCCTCTTCACCATCATCCAGATGTTGCGCATCAACTACTTCGTTGCTACCGTGCGCACTCAATATAGTGATATGCTGCATTCGCACTCCAAAGCAGTTCAGATCAATGACTTCTTCGACATTGCTCTACCTTTAGGCGGTGTCGTTGCAGTACCATTCATCGGATTCGTCCTCGACCACACCAGCACAACATTTGTTCTCGGCCTTCTGGTGACCATCGCAACGACAATCGGTGTCTTTGGTCTCATTCCTGAGATGTGGGCTGGATACGCCAATGTCATACTCTTCGTCATCTATCGGCCTTTGTACTACACCGCGGTCTCGGATTACAGCGCCAAAGTGTTTGGCTTTGAGACTTTTGGAAAAGTATACGGCCTCATCATATGTATGGCTGGTCTGTTCAACTTCACTCAGGCTGCGTTGGACGCTCTGACGCACAAAGTCTTCCACAACAATCCCATCCCTGTCAATGCGATACTATGTGGCACAGCTGCGGCTGTGGGTGTTGTTCTGGTTGGATATGTGTGGAGGAAGAGCGTTACTTTGGCGAAAGATAAAGTGAAAGCGGAGGCAGAGGAGGCGAGAGAGGTGCTGATGCCTGATGCGGAAGAAGAGAGAGTGAATCGGCCACATGGACATGAGACCTACGGAACGGCTTGAGAAGATTGATGTCATATGATCTGACGATATGGATGAGTGCAAGAACTGGAAGCGTTTTCAGGCATGGGCTTCGATGAACATGGCGCCGGTTGGGTATTTGGAGAGTCGAGATCTGAGCAAAAGCTGTACCTTACGATGTATATCACAAAATAATGACAAACATGGAACCCTTCACTTTCCCACCGTTCGCTCCACCCTTCCCAGTGTCGCCTTCCAGGAGCGTCTTGAACTCCGCAACCCGCAACAGTATCCGCATCCTTCWCCAAACGATACGCCACAGCATGTGTATCAACTTCAAAGGTATATGCCGCGCATACTTCTTCCCATCGCGGTGAATCGCATCGATACCTAGCCTCCACCAATCGCACCGCAGCTCTACCTGAGACCGACTCAGCACGGGCCACGCTGGCCGGAGTCGACTGACCGATTTCCCTCACTCGCCAGCTTCCACATCAATTCAACACGCAATGAGATTGACCAAATGGAGTCGAGTTGTCCGGAACTAAGGTACAAGGCAGCAGCAGCTCACGGTGACTTGCGCGGTAACTTTGGTCTCTACGTCCATTCAATGCTCTGCTGAAGGCCCAGAGATCAGCATACAGTCGCGATGAGCTCTCCAACTTCATCAACGAATCTTTTCTCACCAATGAAGTCAACGCCGTCAATCGACGCTATCTCCAACTCGAACTCGATGAATTGCGCTCCATTGCCTACCGCTCTGGAGGCGCATCAGCATTCAAGGAGGTTCAGAAACTGGAGAGTGGTTTGAGCAAAGCACCCATCTTGATGAAGCTGAATGACATCGAGGCAGTTGCCAAGCTACCATTCAAGACTGCAGGGCCAGCTCACTATACGACTGCCTCTGAGGTTGCCCTCCTGCGGTACCATGTGGCCTGCTTGCCAATGCCTACATATTTCCTACTGACGTCTTTTCCAACAAGCAAGGCAATCTAGGCACCCAGGATACAGCTTGCCAAAGTCTTCAGCACGATGCTTATCAAGACCACTTTATGTTTACCAGGAACTTTTGCGCTCTCGAGCCTGAGCTTGCTGCGATCGGCTTTCCTACCGACGGATTCCTCATCAAACCGGATGTCACAACAGATGGACTGACATGCATGCTAGGGCTGAGCCTGCCGGCTTTTGATCAAGCACTCGTGGAAAGTGAGAACGCCCGTACCAAAAGTATACCCGCCGGGCTGGAGCCTCGATCACCATGCCTCATCTCAAAGGCTGAGCAAAAGGTCAAATTACAGCTAGCCGAGGAATTTGTGGCGCGCAAGTGTGCAGAGAGTCTGCCTGGAAACTCTGGCCCTCGACACTCTAGCACAGCGACTTACATCCTGGAAATATGTGCCCAAAGAGGATCCAACAGAGATTGTGTCGGTAGTAGACTGGCATTCTTTGAAAGTTTTACCTCTGCTTTTTCAGGTCCGTCTTCCAGGATTCCTGGATCTTCCTGAACAACACGAAATCGGATGGCCTGTCTCCGAACATCTGGATAAGCTAAGTGATATGGAGGAAGACGACGGCATGCTAGCGGAGCACGAGTATAACYAAGAATTTATGGGCMAAGCGTACGAGGCTGCGAGCGGGTTCAAGAACGCACAGGTGTATAAGGCGCTTCAACTGCCTTCCTGCATCACGGACTTATTCAAGCGAGGTCTCAAGAGGAGGGAGTTGTTCCTCTTGTGGACTGACTGACACCACTGTCAGAATTCTGGGAAGAAACGGGCTGTGATGGGAGTGTCCAATCGACTTTACCTCGGAAGATCTGGTCAAGCACGAACGGGAGTTTGAAGACTATTCGAACCTTCATTGTATTCGAGCATTCCCCGCGAATAATTGGACACAGATATAGAGGGATGGTCACCACCTGGAACCGACTTCAAATCCAAGCGACACTAGAAGCAGGATTTGTCGGATTTGACGATAGAAAGAAGTGCTGAAGCTGGCAAGACTCCAGAGGAAGTGCATGCGACCTGGCCATTTTGACACTCGTGAGCCGCTACGACATGCGCCTCAAATTCGGGCCCGCTGAGTATCGCCTACCGTCGAGCTATGTCTCTCGAGAATGAGCAGGAAAATCGCCCAAGACTCCAGATTCCAACGACGTTATCCAAACTACCCGAGGTGGGATGATGTCGTCCTCTTCCACGTCATGTTGGAGTTCGGTCACTTGGGTGCTACGCTGCTTCAAAGTCTGGCTCCAACCAGACAGATGCCAGCGGCGGCGAGTGGATCCAGCATGCTCCTCGACGTGAGACGATGCAGATGAGATGGCATCAGTATCTACGGTATTCCTACTGATCACACGCTCGTACATCTTCTGACAATGAGCAGTTCCCAGCAGGCACAGAAGTTCGGGGACAGACATGTGATCCTTAGCATCAAAAACAGCAGAGTAAATGGCCTCATCTGCAACCCGCCGCCGAGGAACATAAGTAGCGCCAGAGTGTCATACCCTTCGAGGTCGGCCGCCACAGACCGGCCAACTCGGGATCTCATGTTGCTCCATCTTCCGCTGCCCAAACATTCACCGCGATATGTCTCGATGTCGATCGAGCGGCGATCGATGCCGCAGATGCTTTGTCACTTCCTGCCACACCACAAAGGATCTTGGGAGATTTCCCGACGGCAACAAAAAGCGGGTTCTCGCATGGACAAGAAGATTTGGATATATTTTGGTATTTCCACGGAATTATATCCCGCTTTTAGCGCCGGGACGGTCCCGCTGCAGGTCGGGCCTTTGTGGCTTGCAGCGCCCACAGCCAATCAGCATAAGCGCCCAACACTTCCTGAAACTCTTCATGATGGTGTCTCGGCGGAGGAGACCTGTCAATCCTATGACAGACGGCCATGGACAGAGAATTGCATCGCTTCGGCCTCGATGCGCTTGTGCAAGTATGGTGTTCATGTACCAGAAACAGCCGCGAGCCGGCCTTCCTCCTTTGGCAGTCTTCTGGGACCCGTGAGCCAACCAATGCTGGTTGTTGCAGTGTCTGCTTTGTTCGACGAGACTTCATGTCCTGCAATAGCAGAGGCTCGGGATGGATCACCGCGGGTTTCGCACAGACTTCCCAAGACTCGCATGTGTGGTGCGGGAAGCTCAGATCAAGTCTCCACCACATGGCCGCATCACGACCTCACACTGTACTCAAAGGTTCGAGGCCACGCTGCAGTGCACACCATTCGACTTCCTTCAGGTGTTCTTGTGCTTTGTGCCTTGTGCTGGGTCATTTCGCGGTGAGATTTCCATTCACTGCGTTTGCCACATCCCATTGTCCTTCTTGTTCCATTTTTCCCATTGTCTCACGCCGGCCGTCTTCCGTTCTTTGTCGCACCTTCGAGAACATAAACGACAACAATCGTCTTGTTCGCGCGGATGATTCAGATCCTCTGACTTTTCCCGACCAACCTCCTCATCACACACACGCACGCGCACACGCATTCGAAGTCGGCTGGCCTGCTTCTTCTCGAAAATCGACGCATTCACCACTGCAACCGTCACCACAGGACATACCCCACCACTTCACCTACTTCTACCCTCCGAAGCTGGACTTCTGCCCTCGCACACACGTCCACAAACACGATCCGACACGATACGACACCATATTCAAAGCATGTTCGCACTTCGAAGATACCTTGCGCTCGCCGCACTCATAGCAGCCTTCTCTGCCGGCGCCGCCGCCCACACCTGGGTTGAAGAATACCAAGTCATTTCGGAAAATGGAACTTACACTGGCGCTGTGGGCTACACCCGCGGCTATGTACCGCGTTCTGACCCAACCTTCAATGGATTCTCCATGCTCTGGCTCCAACCCGATTCCACCGCCCGAAACAGCGACCAGACAACGCGAACCCRCATCAACTCCACCGACTTTGTGTGTCCACCCCAACAACGAACATCAAACTACACAGCCGCCTTCCCCAAACTTCAGGTGTCTCCTGGTGACTTTGTCGCAATGAAGTACCTCGAGAATGGTCACACTACACTTCCCTGGAACATCACCGGCAAGCCTGCCGCCGGTGGCACTGTCTTTGTTTTCGGAACCACCCAGCCGTCTGACACCGAGACCATCGCCGACGTCATGCAGTGGAATACCGCCGGCGATGGTGGCAACAAGCGCGGATTTCYCTTGACGGCCCAGAACTTCGACGACGGACGATGCCACCAAGTCAACTGCGGAAGCATCTCCCAACAGCGACAAATGCTGACTCCCAACCACCCTGTCGACCAGAACACCACTAGCGTCGAGTCGTGGTGTGAGTCGGACGTGAAGATCCCCGAAAGTGCCGCTACCGGCCTCCTCACCATCTACTGGGTTTGGCAGTGGCCCACCGCACCAAACGTCGATTGCAATGCTCCCGCTGGCAAAGACGAATACTACACCTCCTGCGCCGACTTCGACGTCGTAGCTGCCGGTTCGGCCAAGAATGTCGCAGTCGCCGTCGCCAGTGATGCACCCGCCGCAAATCCGCAAACCGCTGCCGTCAGCGACTGGAAATCTCGCACCGCACACACGACCTCTCCATCTGTCGATCTCATGGACAACACCAACAGCAAAGTCGCAAGATCTGTGGCGCCTGTTCAGACCGCATTTGCCAGCGCGTGCTCCGTTCAAGCTAGCATCATCTCGGCCAACAACCTTGGCGTCTGGCCACAAGTCTATGTCCCAAACACATGTTCCGTCGTAACTACCTTCGGCACTGCCGCTGCATCCGCAGCCGCTGCTGAGTTTGACAAGGCCGCTTCTTCATACTCAGCCGGCTCAAAGGAGGCCTGGAATGCTGCATTCGCAAAGGCTGGAGTGCCAATTCAGACACCCGTGCCCTGGTCTGCGGCTTTCTCGACTGGAAGCGCTTCACCTGCACCGTCAAGTGCTCCGGCATATGTCCCGGCTGAGACTGGGTCATCGAGCATGGCAGCTCCTTCAGGTGCTCAGTCAAGTGCTCCTGCAAGTGCTGCTTCTCCCGCACCCACTGGGTCGGCGCCTCAAGCCGTGGCAACGAGCATCGAGACTGTAGTCGTCGTTATCACATCGACTCTCCCTCCAGGCGTGCCAATACCGACTGATGGTGTCTACACTGGTGTACCGATACCGAGTAATGGTACTTACACTGGTGTACCGATACCCACAATCAGCACAGTTGGGCGTCGTCATGCGCGAAGCTTCTAGACAATGGATGGAAAACAGGACTGCTACGGAGTAAAATGTATAGACACATGCAAGCGTTAGTATAAGGCCAGCATCTGTGGAGTTTGGGTGGTACTTTGAGGCATTTAGCGTATACCCCTTTGAGTGAATGAAATTTCTCGACTGGAACATGTGCTTCACTCCCAATTCTCACAGTGTGAAGTGTGCATGACAGCCTGTTTGAGAGATGCCCAGGTAGTGGAAAGTGAGAAGAGCAAGAGGTATAGGCGGGTGTTGCCCGATGCGAGCGGTTTGCCCATCAGGTGATGAAAGTTCACATGTAAAAGGCTCACATCATGCACAACTACTCAGGCTCCACTTGAGAGCATTGCAGCAGTATTGAACATATCTCAAATCATCTCCTGAGCAGTACAGTAATCTCAAAGATTTAAGATTTGTACACATTCCCAAATCTCAGCCACGTCTCCGAGTCTTTTGTTCCACGAAATGAAAGTCACACTTTTGTTTACTCCGGCATTGCTTTTTGTACGAGGCAGTGTACCGGGTTGTTGGAAATGTATGACAAAGGGCAAAAGATATCGGTCCCTGAATCACAGATTGTTTCAAGAATCCGATTCAATCGGATGTGGCACTCTTTGAGGCAGGGAGTGGTATATATCCTTGAGAGTCTAGATGTGCTACCGTTACCCTGTGGAACCTGAGTATTGATATGAGATGGGAGGGTTTTGATCAGTGCTTGATGGTGACAGCTGGTGGAGCTCTGGGATTTGTAGCTTTCAGTAGCACTGTGCTTCTTCAAAGTAAGTGTAATATCACGAGTATCGTGCCGTGATAGAAGTGGAGACCGTCCTTAAGCAAAAGAATCGGTTCCAGAAGGAATCGAACCCCCTCTACTGGGAATACAGAGTGCGTTCATGATGCTGGAATGATCAATCGTTCACCTGTAGATCCGCAATAGCCCAAGCGTGCTACCATTACACCATGGAACCTCTCAATCGGAACGGACTGCTTGTGGAAAGGATGCCATTTGTAGTATGCTTTTGCCGGAGGGCTAATGGACTCATTGAAATTGTCTGTGATTGTAGTAGAGAAGATCTCCAGCAAGAACGCAGTCCTAAAGAGCGAAAGAATGGTTCTAGAAGGAATCGAACCTCCTCTGCTGGGAGACAGATTGTGCCAGGGCAAAGCCTGATACGAACTGGCCACCATGGATGCGTTTTACGGCATGCATGGAGTACCCTCATGAGCCCAGGATGCTACCATTACACCATAGAGCCATATGTTGGGATGAGTTGGCGAAGAATCAGATGGCATACATACTAGGCAATCGCAAAGCATGTGAAAATAGTGCCTGTTGAGAATCAGTGATTGGGAGAAAAGAGATTGAGGCATATGCTGATTGAACTTACAATTTGTAGCTGCTAGAGCTCTCATCTGCAGCCTCCGAAGTACCGGGATGGAGATCGAGAGTGACTTGTCCACCGACATCCTCAACTTTCGATATCCTTCTCAGCAACCCACTCAATCTCAAAGTCCCTCGCAGACATGCCTTTGATCTTCCACCCACTGACTTTGGCATTCTTCCATCCCAGCTTCTCACAGCTGAGAGTGCCATCAAACTTCTCGCAAGCATTTCCAGAGAAGACGATATAACCACCATCCGTGATGAATTCTTCTTCCGCTCCATCAGTCAGGAGCTGACCTTGCCATTTAAGCCAGAACTTCGGAGAGCGAAAGCTGTTCTTCTCGAACTCTGCTGCTTTTTGTCTTTCTTTGCGATCATCCTGATCGCTTTCATTGTCTTCATCCTCTGGCAATTCGTCCTCATCAGCAGCATTCTCATCCCCTTCTGCTTGAGCATCTTCTTCGTCGTTCTTCTCCACCAGATCTCGGATAACTCGCTTCATTGTCTTGCGACTTCCCGCCATCAACACATTCGCACTCAAGCATCCAGGTATGWACAGCTCTCCAATAAGAGCATTTCCCTGCTCATTCAGAGTATAAATTTCCAGCTTCGCAGACTTGGCATCTCCATCCGGATTGGGAGGAAACTTTGGACTTTTGATCTCGTAGCTCCCGAAAGTCTTCTGTACATTGAAACCATGAGAATTCGATTTGCCGCCTCTTCCTCGCTGAACTCGATTGTGTGTATGTCGATTGGAAAATGCTGCTTCTTGCCAGTCGTCGCTCATGTTTGGATGGGAAAGTTTGATGGTGAATGAGGAGGAGGTGGGCGTCATGGAAGGAGGTGAGCTTAGAATTCACTCGAGTAGGTTTGATGACGTAACAACAACCACCGCTTTCTTCACACCAAGATAAACGTGTCTGCGTCTTCCTCTTGCCAGTCTACCAGCTCTCCAAACATGCCTTGTTCCAGCACGCAGGATCCCACATACTTGTAATGCTCACTATCAACTTGTCGCAGTATCGCAGGATAATCGTGACCATGTAGAATACAGATGACATCGTCAGCCATTAGCATGTGATTGGAACCGCCAAAACTGTCACTGGAAGTCACAAAGAGGTGCTCAATAAGCGGCTGCCTCACAGCATCCGCACATTTGTCGGACGAACCTCCGAGGAGCTTTTGCTCCCGTTCCAGACGGGAGATGAATTCGTGCTCGGCCTCTGTAAGGTCTTCATACATCACCGTCGAATTCTCCTGTATCTCGCCGGCTTCTCGAACCGTTACTTTTTCTCGATGCTGGAAGTAGACCTGACCGACCTGATCGACGTGCTCGTAGAAACTGAGCTTGGAACCATCTTCATAGCTTTGGTATTGTTCGTGGTAGTGTTGGTTTTGATCCGCTGAGATCATCAGTTTTATCAAGTTGCGGTCATTGACGACTACACCTCTGCGCTTCATGCTTCGCTCCAAACGACTCAAGCAAGCAGCGAAAGGTATGGGGTAGTTGGCAGACTGCATGGCTGAGTTGAAACAACTGGTGACGAATCGAGCATGTCTCGGTTGATAAGCAACTTGTACAGATCCGATCCTCTTGCCTTGTACCTTTAGCTCGGCGGGGTTATCATCCAAGCGCGGCACATACCGGCGTCCAGCAGAAGCGCGAAAGACATGCGATGGTTCTTGGGCTCCGTTTCGAGATTGTAAGGTATGGAGTGGAAATCCTGGATATGCACTGGACCAGTCTGGAACCCACGATGGGAGTCTTATGTGTTCATCGCCACGCTCGTCCCCGTCTGCATGATTGACACCATCACTGATCAATAGCATATCTAGCGCTCCTTCGAGTGCAAGAATCTTTCTCGCTGCGATGGAGTAGACCAAAATCGTGTTCAATGCGTAGTCTGGTCTGATCTGTACCTCCTCCAAGTCGTCGCAGAATCCAAGTATGCCATAGACAAAGTCTCGCGGATCGGTGGCATGCAGTCTACCCTTGATTTTGAGGTAGCGCATGCTGGTGAGTATGCCGTAGAAAGTCCGCTGGAATTGGGTGTGGTCTTGATAGTTTGCCATGAAATCAAACACTCGCCATCCTGGAGTTGAGTCCCAGAGAGAATAGTCGTAAATCCTGTCGCCGCGTATTATGCTATCAACAGCTGTGACAAGTTGATGAATTTGGCAGGGTGCCCATAGATCACTGCCAATCAACATGTACACCTAAGTTTGAGTGTGTTGTTTTAGCTCCATTCAATGATGAACTCCTCACGAATTCACGCACTTTTCTCGCTCGCTTGACTTCCTGCAGAATCCACACGCGAGTGAACTGCTCTGTCAGCGTGTACATTAGACTTGATTTTTCGGTTCTCGCTCTCACCCAATCGAATGACATAAGTTCRACAACCGCCTGCAGAACTGCCCGAGAAGCAACCTCATATTCGGCAGGGAAGTCTCGCATGAAGTTCTTGATCTCATGTCTCACTTTGAGAGGTTGCGCGTAGCTTGCATGGCTGTCGAACCTCGTCCATGCGGCGTCCTGGATCTCATAATCTCCCGTGTTGGGTAGTGCGCAGATCATCAAGTTGATGAGAATAAGTCGCGAGAACTCTGTAGCTTCACCTAGCCAAACTACACAGCTTTCAGCTTGGCAGTAGATGTCCGCCATGATGGCTACTTGCGAATTCCGCTCCTGAATGTCATCTTGATCGATGCAGATTTGGTCGATCCACATCAGGCCGGTGTAGCATTCCTTCGCTATGAATGGTAGGGCTTTACGCAGGGTGTCTGTGATTCGTAAAGACAGCAAGGTGCCACCTTCAGTCTCAATGGGTAGCGCAAGATCGCGAGCTCCGATCCCCCAAGTATAAGATAGCGTTTGGTACGGGGGTACTACGTCAAGAGGGTGGTGGATCAGCCGAAACCGTAAGGGTCCGCCAACAACATCGCTGTGTATAGAAAGAAGTCTGATATGGCGGCCAGACTCCAGAGGTTGGTAGGTGTATGATGCCAGATCAGGGTCCAGTGCTATTGGCTTTGGCGGTTCGGCTGGGAGCAGGTCGTAGAATACCATGTTGCTAGATTCGATTTATTCAGCAGTGAGTTCCGCGTTGCTTTTTGTATTTGAAAGATTATTCTAAACTAACCTTGTGGTGGTCTGATATCACATTAGTACGTTGAGCGCCACCGGACGGCCGAGATCATCTTGGCATTTTGAGGCTGAAGACGAATACAGTATGTGTGCTAAAGGTTTTGTGAGTACTATCCGCAGAATCAGAAGTATCAATATCGAGTCCATGCCTTGGTAATGGAAATGCTTGGTCAGAACTTGCCGCTGCCTGACGCTACAAATGAACTTGCCTTCGATGGAAGAGAGGCCCAATGTTCCCAATACTTTCTGCCTATAAGCAGCCAAATGACGGGAAATGTAGAACATTACTGATGCTGTTACTTGACGCAAACCGACAGGCGTTGAGGGGAAGCTTGGTAACGAACACACCCCTCGAAGACTCCCATCAAAGCAGAAGTGCCAAGAATTCGAACGCTTCGACTTCCTCGCAACTCCTCTCCATCGCCCGTAATCATGTTTGGTTTGCGAACGCTTCGCTGAAAACAACGCCCAACAACGCACTCGCTAGATCAATCCTTGCTAATACGGAGCTTGTTGCGCGGCAGGTTCCGACAAACAGGGCAGAGCCATTCGCCCTTGGGTTCTTCCGTCACACCGACGCACTTGTAGTGAAACCATTGATATTGACACTCGTCGTTATCGCAGCCGACCATATCGCCGTATGACACCTTGTGGCAGAGACAGTAGATAGTCTCGTCGTCGTTTTCATCGGCCTCACCACTGCCATCGAGCTGTGTAGTTCCCATGGCCGAGGAAGGAGACACAGACCCATCATCGTCAGAGCCGGATAGCGATGCGTTTGTGGAAGGAGTCGTGGTGCGATCACGAGCAAGCTGGCGTCGGCGATCGGATGAGGATTTCTTGCTTGGACGGTTAGATCGGCTGGATCCGCCCTTTTTGTGCGAGTTGGAGGGTGGCGGCTTGCGCGCAGGATTCGCAGACTGGGAGAGCGGTCCTTTCTTCTGCCCCGATGCAGCCGGTCGAGCTGGCTGTACGCTACCGGCACGAGAGTGAGATGCGGTGGGGACCGGCGTTCCTGCTTTGGGTGTTCCAGGTCCCAGTGAAGATTGGCGAAGCCCGGATGAGGTAGCAGGTGCCATGGAAGCAAGTGACGATCCGGCAAGACGACGGCGCTTGGGATCAGAACTGCTTTCACGAGACGAGCGCGGAGCAGACGCTGCAATAGCACCGGCGGCCGGAGAGCTGCGGTTTGCTGCTGGATTGAGGCGCATCTGGGCGACGTTTGGAATGCTCCCCGTGCTGACAATGTTGCCGCTAACAGCTTGGAGTGGGAGAGCAGTGTTGATGCCGGGAGCTGGAGTATTGGCACCTGTACGAGGCTGATTGAATGAAGGCGGAGCCTCCCAATCAGCTGGGAACTCGCCTTTGACGGTAAGTGCATTGATGCCGCTGTCGAGCTTCTTCGTTACACGGTCAATGAGAATCTGCGCGCGTTGCGCGAGACCACATTTTGCTTCTTGCAGAATCTCGCACTTGTCGAAACACTCCCTGATGGTCTTGCTGAATGCTTCATCCTTCGGGTTGCGAACATGACCACCGTTCATTCGAGTCCATTTCTGGAGTTGGCCCTCCCGCTTCTCAATTTCCGACTTGAATTGGGCAATTTGCATATCCTTTGCTTGAATCTCCTCCATAATGTGGTGAATCTCGGCGGGGATGTTGGCGACTTCATGGATCAAGTCAGTAATCTCATCCTCTGTACCTTAGAGAGCGAAGACGCGTTCCTCGTCTCTGTCCACTGCAGTGTTGTGACAGGGTAGAGATACAAGAAGAGAGAGTAAGCAATACTATCGCGAGATGGTGTGTTTACTCACCATCGTGTGTGAAAGCTTCTAGCACAGCGGCCGCATCTTCCGGTTGAGCAGTCATACTGCCAAGCAAGTTCGGAGGAAACGCGCGTGCTTTCGACTTCCGGGATACAATGCAATCTACAAATCAGTTGCGCGGTATCGCGGGGTAGTTCAATGACGACCCAAGGACAGCGAATGAGATGCACCAATCTGTGTGATGGAAAGTGGGACGATCAACGGGTGATTGATGAATGTTGTCGACGTCCTGTTGGGCGCGCTCGCAAACGTGATGTCGAAACGGATCGTCCCCGCCGATCTTGCAGCCCTACCCACGATGCTAGYKYKKWTYTAAYSGWACGGCKMCCWCCRRRRTCYACACATGCCGGTCGTTTTGACATCTCAAAGGAACAGCAAATAGCAAGCGCATTCGTCTGAGATACTTCTGGCACGACAGGAAATGATGCCAGGATGTCTGAAGCGTACAATCCTCGACAAAACATGCACGCACAAATAGTTCAGCCGTGGGATGCGCCCTCGCCTCGCTCAAGATCATACACTCCACCTTCAAGCTCCCGGAACGGGAATGGAAACGGCCATCAGAATGGACTCGACACTTCTTGCGGCCACGAGATTCAGACTCCGGCCACTCCGCCGATAACAGCCGAGGATGAGAAGCTATGGCGCGACCAGGAACTAAATGCCAAGATCATGCAGCAGGTCGAGCAGAATGGCATTACACGCCCCAAAGGCCATACAGTGTCATTCCATTATTCCAGCAGAGTGGAGGATATGCATTTTGGTCGCACTCATCCAATGAAGCCCTGGCGACTCAGTCTAACCAAGCATCTCGTCCTCGGCTACGGACTACAATACTCCATGGACACCTACGAAGCAGTGTCCGCTGGCAAAGACGAAGTATGTCAATTCCACGACCCCGAATACGTGGAGTTTCTGAGCAAAGTATCACCGGGAACATTCGATTCTCTGTGTCAACTCCCTCAGTTCTCTCGCGCTATTCCTACAAAACATGAAGGCGACTCGGTGGAGTTGGGACCATTCAACCTGTCTACCAGCCCGGGAGCGGATTGTCCCGTTTTCGACGGCATGTCGCAGTACCTGTTCCTCTACACAGGCGCAACATTGGCCGCCACTCACAAACTGACGACTGGCCAATCTGACATTGCCATAAACTGGAGCGGAGGTCTCCACCACGCCCACAAAGCTGAAGCATCGGGTTTCTGCTACATCAATGACATTGTGCTCAGTATTCTAGACATGCTCAGAATCTATCCTCGAGTCTTGTACATTGACATTGATGTGCATCATGGAGATGGCGTGGAAGAAGCGTTCCAGCGCCAGGCGCGAGTCATGACCTTGTCGTTCCATCGCTACGGAACGTACGATGATACGGGCCACAAATTCTTCCCGGGAACAGGAGACAWTGAAGATATTGGTCTCAAGGGCACAACTGGCGAGCATTTTGCATTGAACGTGCCCATCAACAGTGGAATCGACGACAGACAATACAAGTATCTCTTCGAGGAGGTGACAGGCCGGACGATAGACGCCTTCAAGCCAAGTGCAATCGTACTTCAATGCGGCGCAGACAGTCTTGGCGGTGACAGACTTGGCCAATTCAACATCAACATCCGCGCGCATGGAGAGTGCGTGTCTTTTGTCAAACGGCAAGGCATACCCTTGCTAATACTAGGGGGCGGAGGCTACACGGCCAGAAATGTTGCCCGCGCATGGTGCCACGAAACAGCACTGGCCACCAATAATGTTCTTCCAGAGTCCATCCCAATGGACATTGTTCCGCGACCAGAGGCGTTCATGGGGAGGGCACATGGAGATGGGAAGATGTATCCCGCCTTTGACAGATTGCACAAGAACGAGTGCAAAGACTATGAACTGGAGGAAAAGGTCAAGAGATTGGATGCCGAGCTGAGATATGTCAGAAATTCGCCATGGGTCAAGATGGAGCAGCTGCCTTCCATGAACCAGATGCAGGAGATAATGGACCACGTGGATGAGGATATGAAGAGCATGAATTTAGACCCTGAACGAAGAAAGAAGGAAAGGAATCCCGGTGGCAGAGGCGAATTGCGATGATCATTGGTGGAAGAGTGGGATGTATGTGTCGGGTCAAGCGAATGAGCCAAGCGAATGAGCATGAGGTACAGCGAAGCCACCAAGTCGGCGACATACGTGGTTGGTTGTTGCCAAGTTCGAGCAAGCGATGAGCGATCCATGGCACAGGCACAGACATGTCAAGTACGGAATCGCTGCAAGCTTCAGCCACACTTGCTGTCTCAACCGCTGATGGGAGGTCGCCACTCTGTACCTTGGTGGAAAGAGCTGGCGTTCCTCGCAGCTTCTTCCAGCTCCTAGCGGTCTGGAGGATATAATTTCACTGGCCTGTGTGGCACAAGTAGATTTCGTAATCGTGTGTTGTTCGCGGCAAAAGAACCAGCCGCAAAACTCGTACGATAGATCTGGGCAGTTATCGCGTGCGCCACCCGCACTGCGCGTCTCGTCTAGATTGAGTTGCCGAATTCGAGATGCTGCAGGGCACTCGCATGCATGATGTCGTGCTGCTCTACAACGAATTTAATTGTGGCTGTCACCGTGAACACTCGTCTGCTCACTTTCTTATTATTATTACACGTTCCCTCAATTGTCCTACGACTTGTTATACCCACTCGTCGAACCTAGATAACACGCGGCCATCGCAATTCCTAAAGTGGAGCTTGGTGACCTTGAATTGAGTTTAGTTTGGTGGAAGTCCGACTTGCGCACCAATCAGACGAGGACAGCGCGGTCTGGGAGCGGAAAATTGTCGGCGGTGTGAAGAAACAGGGGACCAGAGAAGGCGGTATCGACAGGTCGATAAGGATTGAATATTTGTCTTGAAGGATTGACCTCAACTGTTTCTTTGTGTTCGTCGAGGAGGATATCGTCTTACGATTGTTCCAGAGCTTCGACCACCGATCGGCAAAGGAACTTGGATTTTCGGAAACTTGATTGACGAACAGGGGCCCAAATTCCGAACTTGGGTGAGAGACGACGCGAACCCGAAAATATTCTACGGAGAACTGGAGGAAAGGAAGAGGAAGACGAAGAGCCGCCATTGGGAAGGAGGGATGCACTTTCGTGACTGCCTGACTTAGTCCACCTTCACGCCATTGCCTCTGGGCGATTGTACCTACGCATCCTCTCCTACCGACCTCCGTTCACCCCAACCCGCCGCCGCCGCCATGCTGGGTTCCTCGCTCATTCCCACGCGCTGGCGACGCAACCACGACATCACCGCCGATCCGCCCGCTCCTGGCTATTACAACACCCTCGTCACGCCTCGTTTGCAGYACATTTCGCTCAAAGCCTGCACACACCCAATCCGCACCATCTGCTTGGTGGCTGTGCTGGGATCCGTCTTCTACGTCAATCTTCTCGAGACGGGCTTCTTCGTGCCCAATGCTGCGAGGGATGGCGCGAACAGAGTCGATTTCGCCGCATTGTCTGCAGGAAGCCGCAAGCTACATCTTGGTCCAGAGACGGCGTGGAAATGGCAGGTGGAGGAGAATGGCGGGAAACAGCAAGGTGCAGAGGATATTACTTTGATCACACTAGATTTCTTGGAATCTGGAAACAACTCGCCCAACGTTGCACCGCAGAAGTTGGTCTTGCCAAAGGGTAGTGCGGCCGAGCTTGTGCCCTCGAGTGCCAACATTCTCTCCCCAATCTCCAGCGACACCACCCTGGCCTTCTCCGTTCCATTCGCCGAGACCGCGCAGTTTTTGGAGAGCGTCAAGGAAATTCCMGACACTGCGGAGATAGCCACACCTGAAGATGTCGACGACACACCGGAGAGGAAGCTTTGGCTGATGAAGTCGGCCAAGCAGCCCAATGCCTCTCAGGGTTGGTTGGAATGGGCGCAGAACTCATGGTCAGCCTTTCTCGATCTGATCAGGAACGCCGAGACTCTCGATATTATCATCATGTCTTTGGGATATCTGTCCATGTACTTGACCTTCATCTCGCTCTTCCTCAGCATGCGACGCATGGGCTCCAACTTCTGGCTGGGAACTACCACCCTCTTCTCCTCGGCATTTGCTTTCCTTTTCGGTCTGTTGGTCACAATGAAGTTGGGCGTGCCCGAGAATGTGGTCCTCCTTTCCGAAGGGGTGCCATTTATGGTCGTGGCTGTAGGCTTCGAGAAGCCAATCATGCTCACTCAGGCTGTCCTGTCCGCCGCCGTGCAAGCCAAGAACGGCAATTCTATTCAAACTGCCGTTCAAACTGCTGWACGCGAGCGTGGTTTCGAGATTGTCCGCGACTATGCCATTGAGATTGCCATCCTTTGCGCTGGTGCTGCGTCTGGAATCCAAGGTGGTTTGAGGCAGTTCTGCTTCCTTGCAGCTTGGACACTCTTCTTTGACTGCATTCTTCTCTTCACCTTTTACACATCAATTCTCACCATCAAGCTGGAAGTCAACCGCATCAAACGTCATGTCTCCCTGCGCAAAGCGCTGGAAGAAGATGGCGTGAGCCGTCGTGTGGCCGAGACTGTTGCATCAAGCAACGACTGGCCGAATGGCGAGAGCGTTACTCAGAGTGGGGAGAACAGCATCTTCGGAAAGAAGGCGAGAAGCAGCAGCGTTCCTCGCTTCAAGGTTTTGATGGTGACTGGGTTCATCATGATCAATGTGCTCAATCTTTGCTCCATGCCATTCCGTGGGACAAGGAACAACTCACCTGTAACAACCGCCGGCCTCAGCAGTGTTGTGACGCAGCCTCCCATGGACCCCTTCAAGGTGGCCGGGAATGGCCTGGATTACCTGTTCGCTCAGGCGAAGAGCAACAACCAGCCATTGACTGTGACTGTCTTCAACCCGATCAAGTACGAGCTGCAGTACCCTTCAGTACACTACTCTCCTCCTCAGCAGACGGAATGGTCACTTTTCGAAGGCGACTACCAGAGCGGCCTCTTCTCATCCTTTCTGGGCGGGAGGATGGTGGAGAGCTTATTGAAGAGCTTTGATGATCCAGCGCTCGGCAAATGGGTCGTCATCGCACTTGCGCTCAGTCTGGTTCTCAACGGCTATCTGTTCAATGCCGCGAGATGGAGCATCAAGGAATCCGAAGAAGACAGCAAGACAAACGGTCACGCCATTCCCCCGGTTGTCGCGGTGGAGCCCGAGAAGCCTCTGCCAATGCCTGATCTCGAGCCAGCTGCCCTTGACGGATCTCGGGTCCGCACTGTCGAAGAGGTCTCCGCTCTCCTCGCGGCGAAGAAGGCTCCTCTCCTCAACGACACCGAGCTCATCGACTTGGCACTCCGTGGTAAGATCCCGGGGTACGCATTGGAGAAGACGCTCGAAGACAAGACTCGCGCGGTCAAGATTCGCCGCGCAGTCATCTCCCGCACTCCTGGTACGAGGGAGCTTACCGGGAAGCTGGAGAACTCAAAGCTTCCTTATGAACACTTCGATTACGATCGTGTGCACGGCGCTTGCTGTGAGAACGTGGTCGGCTACCTTCCACTTCCACTCGGTGTCGCTGGCCCTCTCACTATTGACGGTAAAAGCTATTTTCTCCCCATGGCCACCACAGAAGGTGTCCTTGTTGCCAGCACATCTCGGGGTTGCAAAGCTATTAATTCTGGCGGTGGAGCTATCACAGTTCTCACAGCAGATGGCATGACCCGAGGACCTTGCATTGGATTTGAGACACTCGCTCGAGCAGCCGCAGCCAAACTATGGATCGACTCCGATGAAGGATCAGGCATGTTGAGGAAAGCATTCAACTCGACCTCGAGATTTGCAAGATTGCAGACGCTCAAGGCTAGCATTGCAGGCACATATGTGTATGTGCGATTCAAGACGACTACTGGAGATGCCATGGGAATGAACATGATCAGCAAGGGAGTCGAGGAGGCCTTGAGGTGAGTAAAGAGCATACGATTTTCGCAGCTAGAACTGACGCCCGATACAGAGTCATGCGCGCTGAAGGTGGATTCTCCGACATGGCCATCATCTCCGTCAGCGGCAACTTCTGCACAGACAAGAAGTCCGCAGCGATCAACTGGAYTGATGGCCGAGGTAAGTCCGTTGTCGCAGAAGCTATTATTCCAGGAGATGTAGTCCGCAGCGTATTGAAGAGCGACGTCGATGCGCTTGTGGAGTTGGTAAGTTGAACAACACTGTCAGACTTGGAGGGAGTCATGCTGACATTGAGTAGAACATCTCCAAGAACCTCATTGGCTCCGCCATGGCTGGCAGCATCGGTGGTTTCAATGCTCACGCCGCCAACATTGTCGCAGCAATCTACCTCGCAACCGGCCAAGATCCCGCACAAGTCGTCGAATCAAGCAGTTGTATCACCGTCATGAAGAACTTGAACGGTAATCTTCAAATCACCGTCAGCATGCCTTGCATCGAAGTGGGTACGATTGGTGGTGGAACGGTTCTAGAACCTCAAGCCGCCATGCTGGATCTACTGGGCGTGAGAGGACCGCATCCGACTACGCCCGGAGCGAATTCGCAGCAGTTGGCGAAGATTATCGCGGCGGGTGTCCTCGCGGGAGAGCTGAGTCTGTGTTCTGCGCTGGCGGCGGGACATTTGGTTAAGGCGCATATGAGCCATAATCGCAGCGCGGCGCCTAGCGTTGTGGCTAGTCGGGCTGGGAGCCCGGTTAGGCATAAAGGGTTGGAGATGACGAAAAGGTAGATTTTCTCGAGCGAATGGGGATGAGCTTTTCGTTTGGTGGATGAGGATGGAGAGAGGCCAAGTGTATATTGATGAGGCGAGTGTAGATATAGACGCCGACCTATCTACATTTTCCCCAAAGCTTTCCCACCATCTTAGTTGCAGAGGAAAGAGAGGGAGTGGTGTGTATGCCTCCAAAGTCTGCAAGCACAAGACGTTTGTATCGAGGCATAGACCCGGCCTTGAATGACAGTCAGTCCCACTTGATATTCAATGGTGGGCAGTGGAAGAAAGATTTCTCATCAGCATATTCGCCTCTCACCACCATAAAATAAGTAGATAGCAAGCACATTATTTTGCACTTGCAGACACCCGACAGACGACCAAAGATACAACGCCACCCACGCCCACGCTAATTCCTCAATTCCATCCCGCCCCTTTCGCCGTCCACCTACCTGGATCGCCATCCCATCGCTCAAGACTAGACAGCCGGTCCGCCACCAACGTTATGACCGCCACCCATCATCTCAGTCGCTGCTTCGCCTTCCACATTCACCAGATCCCTCTCCCTCTCACCCTCTGCTCGGGCTTCTTCTTTCTTGGCGACTTCGGATTCTTCTGGCGCTGCGTCGCCCATTTCTGTATCTTCACCATTCTCATTTGCRGCAGAGGTTGGTGCGGCAGCAGCCGCTGTTGCGGCGGCGGGAGAGCGAGGAGGAGTGTTGATGCCCGCGGCGGTCGTGTCCACATCAAGATCCATGTCGTCGTTTCCAGATGCAGCAGTCTGTGGCGCAGCTTCATCCTCAGCTTTGGGGTCGACGGTGGAGGACGCAGCGAGGGTGTTAGCATCGCCTGGGCTTTTAACCTTGACCTCCACGTCCCCTTCCACCGCATCGGCCGTACCATCCATGCCAACGTCCTCTTGATCTGCATCTCCGTTCAGACTTCTTGAATCGTCATCAGCAGGTGTGTTGGCTCCACTTTGATCATTCGGCGCATGCGGGTTGATGTGATCCATGATTCCCCTCCGTCGCGGTTGCCCAGGCTGCCGTCTCACACCATTGGCAGTCGCAATTTCTTCATCATCACTCTCTTCAAACTCATCATCTCTTTCAACTTTGGCATCCCACATCCGTGAGGTATATCTCCGATCCTTTGAACTCTCGGCATCGGCGTCCTCGTCATCCAAACGGWCTTCTTGCTCTTCGAATGTTTCCGGCTCGCCCTCGGGACCGGCGTTGTTCATCCCCAGAGGCTCTCTCGGAACGTCCTGCATCTGCACACTCGGCGCATGCTGTGTGGTTCGCTTGAGGTTCTCCAGGACTTGATTCTTGATCTTCTCCAAGTACTCGGGGGAGTTTGCATTGTCCATGTTACTCGGCTTCACGTCAAGCTCGAAGTCAGGAGAGTAGTACTCATAATAATCGGTGAAGGGGAGATCAGGTCCCATCTCCACGCCTACCAGCTGACCGGTCTCGAAAGCCCAAGTACGGGCGACGTTGCGCATGGTGTAGCCTCCTCCGCCGAGGATGAGGGTGGGCAGGCCAAAGGACTTGACAAAGTTGACGCAATTGGCGTGGCCTCGCATGCTCAAGTTGAAGCATCCCAAGCGGTCTCCCGAAAGAGAATCTCCACCACATTGCAGCACTACTGCAGTCGGTTTGTAGTATTCCATGACCCAGCCGATGGTAGGCTCGAAGATGCCCTTGTAGGATTGGTCGTTGATGCCATCGCGGAGAGGGAAGTTCACGGCGTAGTTCTTGCCAGCGCCCACTCCAATGTCTCGCAGTTCTCCCGTGCCAGGGAAGTATTCGCCGTATTTGTGGAAGGAGACGGTCATGACGCGGTCGGTGGAGTAAAAGGCTTCTTCCACGCCGTCGCCGTGGTGGACATCAATGTCAATGTAGAGGACGCGGGGATGGAAGCGGAGGAGCTCGAGGATTCCGAGGACAATGTCTGCAGTATCGCCATGTCAGCACGAACCCAGGGATGGAGGGGGGAAGAAGGAGAGAATGTGGGACGCACCATTGATGTAGCAGAACCCACTGGCTTCACTCTTCTTCGCATGATGCAGTCCGCCCGCCCAGTTGACCGCGACATCACATTTCCCGCGGTTCAGTCTCGCCGCACCCTCCATGCTGCCGCCCGCGCTGATGCCACAAAACTCAAACAGGCCATCAAAAACGGGACAATCATCACCCACATTGTACCTCGACTGCTCCTTGGAGTAGGCGTCCATGTTGTCCGGCGTCACCTTTTGCAGGAAATCGACGTACTCATCCGTGTGGAACTGGGTCATTTCGTACTTGCTGGCGGGTTTGGCGCGGTAGATTTCCAGCTTCTTGTACAAGCCATAGTTCATGATCAGGGAATGCGCCATGCGGATTCGGTGGGGTTTCATGGGATGGCCAGCATTGTAAGCATAGTTTCCCACGTCGGAATCGTAGAAGTAGGCGACCTTCTTGGGCTGGGAGGAGACAGCATTGGTGCCGGTGCCCGGCGCATCGAGCTCGGTGTAGCCACCGGTTCCGGGAGGCATGTTGACCATGGTGGATGATGTTGGAACAGAAAGTTATTGAACCCAGGTCAGGTGCATAGTCGAGCTTTGGGGGAGAAGTGGCTGGATCACGGGGGGTTGTTGTTTCAAGCGTGCTGCACACGGAGAGGTGGTCTTTGAAGGTGGTGGATGGAGTTGAACCTCTGCAAGCCAAGCTGGAACATAGATTGGAAGCAATGCGCATCCATGGCCGATGACCGGCTTTCTTCATCTCTCTCGGCGCCAAAAGTCGTGGGGCGGGCGGTGAATTAAGTCCGAGCTCCTCCGCATCATCAGCTGAAGCTCCGCGTTCGCCTGTCCAATACCTCACATTCACGACCCATCTCCTCCTCCACTGTCACCTCCACCACCTTCCGACAGCGAAACACCGTCGACATCCATCTACACCCCATCGTCCTCCTCAGGACATCCCCCGCGCACGACCCACGCGCACGACACGAGTACAGCTCCTCGTATTCAACACCACACATCACATCACCATGGACCGGTTATCGAGAATGTTGGCTGCGGCCCAGGGCATGAGCGGCGGAGGCGGCGGACAGGCACAGGTAAGCACTGATAACAGCATTTCCCCCTTCCCAATCCCCAGCACCGTGACGTGATGAGATGCGATGCGATGCGAGCAATCTACCTGGGCAATGGACTGGAGTCGAGTCGAGGATGATGGAAGTGCTGGCTCTCTTGGTAGCGGGCATCAGAGAGAAGGATGGTCCAGCTGGAGCAAGGAAGGAGAGGAAGCGGTMGCGCGATCCAGTTCGAGAGCGTTGAGGTGCAGCGGAGTGGCAAAGGCCGTGCCGGCGATGAAAAGCAACACCCGCAGGTTTATGGAGGGAGGGGAGAGGCGATGGACCGATGAGAGGCGATGGCTGTCTCTGCCACCGAGTCTTCATGCCTGTGCGGCTTTGGGCACTGGGAGCAAGATCCGCCGAGCTCTCTTCTTGAACACAGGGAAAGGCATCGGAGATGCTGCCCGCCGATTGCAGACCCTCGACATGGGACACAGCAGACATCAAATCCTAGTGTTCCTGCGCACATAGCTGGCCCGTCATGGGCTGATGCGGCTCCGGTCCTCCTGGCTGCATACACATGCCTTCCCTCGGAGTGGATGTAGGTACTCTCTCCACCGGCGCCATCCTCAAGAAGCTGGACGAGTAGAAAAGGTCGCAACACCAGCATCGGCTCAGCCGCGCTGGACGCGACAGGTGCAAAGTGCAAGATGGGCTGGATCAAGGACAATAGCATCTCCACTCCGCGCAGATGCAGGATCGCATGAAGCTTCCAATGTCGAGAGGGTGCTGCGCTCGAGGTCCAGGAGACGCAGCATGAGCTGCCTCCAGTGCCATCTGAACGGTCCTCAACACTTTCTCATAACACACCTCTCCGTTCCAGCGTATCCTTTCACCAAAATATACCCACCCACAATGCTGCGGCGGAAAGAAGAGATGCGCAAGACGTCACTGTCCCGCGACAACGTCAATTGGCTCAAGGCAGTTCCAGAAGGCGAATAATCCTTGTAAGAGTTGCTTTGTCCGCAAATCTGGGCAAGCAGCCGGCCACACTGGAATCACCAAGCCCGCAGTCCAGATATTGGCTGCCTTGGATTCTGCGCGGTCGGTGGCCTTTTGTTTGGTGAAGCGGGACATACGTTCCTCGCCGACGGTGCTGCAAGCTTCATGCCGACCATGCATCCGGTTTACTCTCCTGGCTCTGTCCGTTCATGCTCCCTCCAAAGTCGTGGCTCCAGTCATACAATGGCTGCCGAGGACAGCTCGTGAGCTGGGGTTAGAGATCGCTCGTTCCGGCATCCTTCAACAATGTGGTCCAGCAAGCCCTGTGTGGTACAGCGCAAGGCAATGATTCCAGCGCGACCTTCGCGAAGTCGTATCGGTCTTCTGAGCTCCCCCGGTCCTCCAGATGCGCCATAGCTGCTTTATACACTCCGGTGGTTCCAACCTCGACCAAACCTCTTCGTGTATGAAGAGCAAAGTCTGGTCTTATTGTGCCAGTCGGCCTCCACCGGAGGTCGTCGCTGTGCACAACGACACTCACTTCCACTTGCGGTCGCGCAGGACAATGTGGCGACGCTCTTGGCGTAACTCTCGCGTTTGCAGGCCAGGTTCGTTCAGGACGCTTGCATGAAATCAGGCCAAGGAGGCAATTTGCAGTCCTATTCTGGCCAACTCCACGGCCCATCACGTCGTTTCGTTCGCCTGTTTTGCCTCAGCTTTGCTGCTCACCGAGGTACCACGGCCTCCGACTTGCTCAGACATTGATGTGAGAGCTCCGAGCTATAAGCGATGGCGCCGGTTCGAGGGATGCCTAGTGTGGCAGTTCTTCTGCAATTCTTTGTGTGGTCCGACAGTGCAAGTCCGGCGCATACTTTGGCAATGCGGAATATCGTATTGCGTTTGTGGTATTCAGTCACATTGCGAGCATCGATTAACGACCAATGTTGATGTCGCCATCGCAATCGACGCATTGGACTACTCTGTCGCCGGCAATCTGGGCATTCATCAATCTGGGCGGCAGGCCGGTGTCCAGCTCCATTGAGCACTTCAATGAAGTTTCCGCAGCTGCAGCATCGGCATTGAAGCGGCGATTCGGCAGATTCGGCATTCCCATCGCCCGCCGCTCCTGCTCTTCATGTCTCCCGTTCGCTGGAAGCTCCTTTGAAATCGGTGCGCCATGCGCCTTCTCGGTGATGATGTTGTTGTCACTGGGATCTGGGTTGTCAGCACTTCGCTTTCACCACCGACATCGACCCATCAAACTCGACTCGCCCGCCCACTCGACGGCCATCATGCCTCCTCATCGCATGCCTCTCCGACGTCCGCCATCAAGGCCATCGAATTCGGATCAATACTCCCCGAACTTCAACTAGTCTGAGGATCTCGCTGAAATCGATTCGATGTCAATTTCCGGTCCTCCCGTGACTTGGAATCAAGCATGCCTCAATGGCTTTCTCTGCCATGCCGAAGGCATGGAATGGGAGTATGTCAAGAATCATCTCTGTCGTGCTCTTCTTTCAGGGCAAACGGGTGGAATAGTATGTGGTTGTCGCGGTTGTCGTCGTCGTCACCCGTGCGGAGCTGTTTGGTGGGGTGGTTTTGCAGCACTTCTCCGACTTCAACAGCACCAGTTCAACAGTGTTCGTTTCCTCAACAAAGAACCATCGCAACACATCTTGGACATGGCATCAAACGGGCAGGGAGCCGCCGAGACTGTCCAGACTGTCTTGGATGTACTTCGTCCGCTGGGTCCCGAGCAAAATCCCGTGAGAAACATCGTGGCGCGTGGTCTGCTGGCAAGAAATAATGTAGGTGATGGTCGTTGTTGCGGTCACTGCTTCAGAGCCGGTCAGTGGCGATGCCCGTTCAAGTGTCAACTTCGACTTCAATTTCGGCCCCCGCAGCTCGGCGGCACCTTTCGCCATCGACTGACACCCATCCGCCGCCTGCGACAAATTGACAATGGCCGCCGACATTGCTCGAGATGCTGTTCAGGAGCGCAATGGACAACATCCATTGGCAGCACTCGATCAACTTGGCCCGGAACACAGCAGGTGGAAGGACATGTTCGCGCGTCGAATGCTCAACAGGCCGAATGTTGGTGATTTTTCCCTTCGTCGTTGTCGTCACCGGCGTGGACCTCCGCCGCTAGCGGTCTTCTGCAAGGCATCAACGTCAATTTCCACAGCTTTAGCGACTGTTGCTTGATTCTAGCAACAACCATCGCACAGCATATTTCCGCCAGAATGCCACCCAATGCACAACCAAATCCGGCGCTTCTGGCAACCGCGTTCGTCAACTATCAAACGTCAATGGGATTGCAGCAACTCGACAAAATGGGCCCCGAAGAAAATGCCTTGAAAGACCACTCGGCCACGGAGGTTCTCAAACGCAACGATGTACAACTCTCCACCAGGCCAGGCCGCTCTTCGTTCGCATCTAACTAACCGTCGTCTTGGCCACTCAATCGTTATGACTGATGATTCGCACTGTCCATGCTAACATCAATTTCCCAGGATTCGAGCATCGTTGACAATTCCGAGAGAGTCGACATCTCGGCTCTCGCTCTTCTCAAGATGCTGAAGCACGGTCGCGCTGGTGTTCCGATGGAGGTCATGGGCCTCATGCTGGGCGAGTTTGTCGACGACTACAGGGTCAAAGTTGTGGACGTTTTCGCCATGCCTCAGTCCGGTACCGGTGTCTCCGTTGAGGCCGTCGATCCGGTCTTCCAGACCAAGATGATGGACATGCTGCGCCAGACTGGCAGGTAAGCTTCAATCACTCCCCCGCTCTTGCTCCTCCGCAACACCTCACTGACACTTTCAACAGACCAGAGACCGTTGTCGGCTGGTACCACTCTCACCCCGGCTTCGGCTGCTGGTTGTCGTCCGTCGACATCAACACCCAGCAGTCGTTCGAGCAGCTCACTCCTCGCGCCGTCGCCGTTGTGATTGATCCCATCCAGTCTGTCAAGGGCAAGGTCGTCATTGACGCGTTCCGTTTGATCAACCCTCAGACTCTCATGCTCGGACAAGAGCCTCGTCAGACCACATCCAACTTGGGTCACCTCAACAAGCCCTCCATTCAGGCACTCATTCACGGTCTCAACCGTCACTACTACAGCATCTCGATCGGTTACACCATGACGCCTGTCGACGAATACATGCTCATGAGTGTTCACAAGAAGAGCTGGTCCGCTCCGCTCGTGATGGAGGACTTCGCCGTTCAGCGCAAGCGCACCAACGACAACATTCAGAAGCTGTCGGAGCTCGCCGGCGACTACCTGCAGAGCGTGACTGAGGAGCCCAACCTCACCGAGGAGCAGCTTCGCACTCGCTACGTTGGCAAGGTCGACCCCAAGAAGCACATTGCTGCTCTTGCGAAGGACGTCATGGAGGAGAGCATTGTCAACATCAACAAGATGCTGATCAACAAGGAGATTGGTGCGCCTTCTGCTGGTATTGGCCGCAAGATCCCTGGCACCTCGTTCGCGAAGCCCGGTCAAGCTCCGCACGCCTTCGGTGCTGCTCGGAAGGCGAAGGCGGCCACCGCTGCTGAGAACGGCGAGGCGGAGGGCATGGAGGTCGATGAGGAGTTGTAAAGGCTCTCTGGACTTGGTCGACTGTAAGGTTGACGACGAGTTGAAATTGATCTCTTCTCTCATGGAGGAGATGTGAAACGATCGATCAGAGTGTACTTCAAAGGCGCCTTCTTCTGCTTATTGCTGCATAGCCTACGGCGTTAGGCGCATGGTTCAATGGGCTGGCTGGATTGCTGATCATGGGGTGGGTATACCCTTCGAACAGGAAACGAAATCAAAAACGAGTTCTCATAGTCCCTTTCTCATGTTCATTCCGTCTGCGTCGTCGAAACATTCTACCTCTCTCTTCACCCAACAGCACTGAGTCTACRGCAAGAGAGTCATGCTGACCTCAAACTACCACCACCCCTTCTGCTCCCGCCGATCACCCCCCTCCTCTCCTTGTGGCTTCGTTAGGCTTGCGTCAACTCTAACCCTCTTAGAACCGCTGCATTCAGAAGCAATGGGAGCAACGCCAGCTGACTTACGGCGTACAATCTACTGGCTTTGCTGCCAAGCTCGCCTCCGAGGATGGCTTTGTCCTTCCCGAGCTAGGTATGTTCRCCTCCCCCCGGCATGTCTTCCAACACCTCCTTCCTTCCCTTTGGCGTCACTCGCACCAGCACTGAACTCTCCGATGGTCGAACGTCGCCGCATTCAGGGTACGTACGATGGAATGAGCTGACTTCTGGCATATGGTCGTCACGCTTTCTGCTGGTACTTAATTCTCATCGATTGAGTGGCATTGCTGAAGTCGATTCAGCGGAAGACTGTCCGTGGCCACTGCACCAATGAACTTCCAAGCGACTGGTCCCTGGGAGACACTCCGCCATGACAGGACGCTGTTCAAGCCAATCSACGTCCGCTGCCGTCCTTGTTACCGTTCCGTCTCCTTGTGTAGCTGTGCCATTCCTGCTGGCGTGCTCTCTCCACCGCGAGAGCGGGAATTGCCAGCGCTTGTCGACGATACCGAAGGTGCTGGACACTGGTCTATGGCTTCTGGTGCAAGATTGTGGTTGGTGCCGCGAAGATAGGCGACGCGTGCTGTGGCCGTCTGACCGAGTTGTCTTGGGTGARGGCTTGGAGGTRGCTTGTCCCTCCTTGTTCCGGGGATTTCTTGCGAGGCGAAGCATATTCTCCTTCCATCGAGCCCAGGGGAGCCGAGTACAGACGTGGCTTTGGCGTCTCAAGGATCGTTTGGCTGGGACATGGTAACAGTTGGGCTTCATCTATGAATATTGTCCGGGCGTCAGCGATCGCGTCTCCGGCCTTGTCTCCTCTAAGCGTCTCCCAACACTTCTTCTGTCGGATGTCTTGCGATGGCAGATGGTCTGTAGAGCTCCGCAACTGCGAATGGACTTCGTCGCGTCGCGTCGCGTACAATGGATATGGTTCCGGAAACCATGGTGAAAGAAGGGGCAACATCTGTAGCACGCGAACAGCTTACCGGCAGTGTTGCTGTATTGTCAAAGCAGGCGGCCCTCGTCCTTAAGGCAACAGCTGTGGAGCATGGTACAGCCTGTACAGTGCTTTTATCTGCATTGATGGAGTGAACGGAGACTGCCAGGTCAAAAGCGAATTGGCACACGGAAGTCAACGAAATAAATACATCGCAAACCTCACACACACAACCACACAACCAACACCACAACCACAATCACAACAGCGACAATGGCTGCAATCGGCCCACAGGGCACTCTGGCTCCTCCGGTCCGTCTCGCAGGTACCACATCTCCGCTCCCCCGCTGCGTTTCCGCCAGTTCTAACGATGAACACAGACAAAATTGCCGAGTGTGAGGAGCTGAAGATGGAGAATCGCACCCTCCGCGACTCCAACGACGAGTTTCGCCAAGAGAGAGACGAGGAGGAGGAGGAGGTGGATCGCCTACGAGAGTTGAAGGAGGAGAAGGAGGCAGAGCACGCGGAGGAGATCAAGAAGGCCCGTAGCGGCACCAAGTGGGCTCGCCGCGACCGCGACGGCGCCAAGAAGAGGTTGAAGGCCCTTCGGGCTGCCTCTCTGGCTGTCGCTGCTGCTGCTGAGCGTAGCACCGCTCCGCTTCCTCGTGAGCTGGTGGAGGCGTTGGAGAAATTGGCGGTGGAGGCGGAGAAGGCGGGGTGGCCGTGATGGGGCGGTTTGCTTGTCGGGTGGAGTTCCTGTTGTGCTGTGTGAGAGAAGGTCCGTTTTTTAGGACTCTGAAATGGAAGATTTGTGCGTCTTTGGTGTGAAAACGACTTAACTTGGCCGATTTCGTTGCCTTTGATGTGCATTGCATACCCGCGAGATCTCTATTGACCGTACGCCTGAGCCATATGCGAACATCTAGTGCTACTGTCGTTGTCGCCAACCGCGGTAACAGTCGACTCTCCCGTTAACTGTAGGGAACAATATAGGGACTGGATTCGGGTAGAGCGTGCGGAGAGGCAAGTAGCAAGAGGGCGAGAAGACTTGAAACGGCGACGACTCCCTTGGAGTGATTATTGTTCACGCGAGGACAGCGGATTATGTGAAACATCGTCATGTTGATATATTGCTTTTCGAATGAGGGACTTTGGTTATTATTGAAAGTTGGACTTGGCCGGTTTGAATCTCTTTTGAGTGAATTATACACCCGCAGGATGCCATCGACCCGACGCCATAGACCCCAGATCATCACCTCAGATTGACGCCGTTGTTGCCAAGGAGAGCAACCTTCTCCTCTCCCGTTAGCTAGAGCAGGAACTAGAGGGACCATGTGGGTAGAGCATAGGAAGCGATGGTTGGGAATGAGGCGGAAGTGGAACAGTGTGAGGCGTGGAGTGACGATGATATAGTCACCATTCATTTTCACTCCTTCACTGTACATCCTTTTCAACAACCACGACCTTCAATACTTCCACGACCTTCAATCCTTCCACATCACATCACATCCTTCAACGTGTCTGGAAGCACGTACGGTACATGTATCTTGAGCATTTGTCGCTCAGTTTGTTTGATCATCGCTCAAAGATGCTGACCTCTTGTGTAGAGCGTTCGTCAGCACCCCAGTCTTGAAGCGCAGTAATGACTTTGGGATGCAGATAATTGCAGCCTGATACCGATGTTTTACCACATAAGCCAGTTGCAGATGTGGCAAGCTCCGTGTACTGCGTCCGATCCTGCGAATTGCGTAGAGCCGTTGACTGGTTCCAGTCAAGCCCAGGGCAGGCAAGCTCGAGGCAGGCAAACGTCCGCTACGGAATCCGACCACCGGATCGGTCGAGGAGGTGAAGGCACTGCAAGTCACCGTTAACATGGCTCGTCGTGCCGCAGGGATATCCACATTCGTGCCAGCGGGAACCTTTCCCACTCTGCACTCGCTCTGCAGAGTGTCGCAGCAAATCAAGTCAGGCCATCTCCTCTAACCGGAACTCTCTATGAGACTATCTTGAGGTGCTTGAAGCCCGCGTGGTGTGGAAGATGTCTTGTGATGTTGTTCACTTGAAAATTCCTTTGACGTAGAACACATGCACGCAGCAAGTCTGTTGTTCTTACGCCGTGAGCGTTTCGCTAGGTTCTCTCGTTTTCGTCGCTGTCCCTGAGCGCAAAATGCTACCCTTCTCCTGCGAGCCAGAGGTGGCGCTCAAGGGAGTAGCGCAAGCGGAGATATCAGGGCGGTAGCTGGGAAGGCGGCGGAACCAAGTTGTGGTGGTTGGAAGTCTCTCAGGGTGGAGTTTGGCTTGTGAAGAAGATTTATTCAAATCTTCCTTGGTTCAACAAGAATTTATTAATTTGCTGGTTTCATGCTGATTTCATGCTGACCGCAATGATGAGATCGTGCCCTTGCCCCCTCACAAGGTTGTTGGCCTTCCGCCTTTCTCGAGGCGATGTGCACAGCGAGTTTGATCCGTGCTGCAACGTGCCACGATCCTCTACCCTCACTCTGGTGCAATGGTACGGTCATGGCTTTGAGGGTTCATCGATACCATTCGACCAAGTTCTGTGAAAGAAAGTTCCTTCAGACGCGAGCATAAGCGTGCATAAGGAAAGCAAATCGGGTACCGCAACGGCGAGACTGCGTGAGAAAAGCGCCCAAAGCGAGTAAAGTACCGATGGGCGCACCCTTGGGCTTTCCCGCATGGTACAAACTTCGTCGAKCTCTCAGGGGCGAGGTTCGGGTGGAATTCGACTTCATCCAGTGACTCTCTCGACAAGCTTCTCTCCGGGGTTGAAGAGTAAGACATGAAAGTGCTCAACAGCATGCACGCTCTTCAAAGCACCCCAGTTCTTGAACCAGACTTTCTCGCTGACCTCGCTGAAAGTCTTTCCAACAAAATCATCGACGACTTTCCTGGCTGCAGAACTCATGTCGCCGATCTCAGAATCGGGATCAATGGGCAGAGCGAACTTGGTCCAAACAACCAGATGTACGATCCGAGGATCGAATCCGTATGGCCAGTCATTTCGTAAAATCCTGTATGTAGCTTCTGGCGATTAGGGTGGAATCCGGGAGCGGGAGATGAAAAGAAGATGAACTCACTCGCATCGTCGAAACTCATGCGTCCATCAGCATCCGCACTTTCCAACTCCCATCGCAAACGCTCTTTCAAGATAAAGTTCAAGATGCTACCATACCCCTGCTCAATATCGCTGCAGAACTCCCTGTACGCGCGCAGTTCACTCGGCACGCGCGTGAAGTCCTGAAGCCGGTTTTGGCGAATCAGCTCCTGGACCTCGGGCCACGTCTGACGACGATATAGCGCATCGGGGGTGCTGAGAACTGCTCGATCTTTGGCATTGTCAAAAGCATATTGAAGGTATGCTGGACATGTTGGAGTTTGAAGGTGTTTCGGGAGATTGGTGTTCCACCAGAGAGTATTGAGGGGCCGTGTTTGAGATGGGCGAGTTTCTGGGGGGACCACATCATTGCTGGACGTCATCGTCGTTGCTGATGTGTCGTTGCTATTGTCGTCTTCGGCAGTTATTCCGAGGTGCCGTCTTCAACACTCCTGAACGATGATGGGGAGCAGCGATGAGACGACTGCAAGGTTATGAAGCTGTACGATCCTTGTCACGCCCACCAGCCCAGCTGTAAGGTAGTCTAGGACCGAAGGTACCTACAATCGATCTTGGATGCCCCTTCCTTTGATGCTTTCACTCAATTCCCAATCAAGGCGGCGGGGCTCCGTGGGATGGCGGACCAGCAAAGAGGTGTCTGCCAACATGTCCGCGTGGTCGCGTAGGAAAAGGTTGTTTTGGCGCCGCTGCCAACCAAATTCCACGCGCATCCTTCTAACCTGTTCCTCGCAAAGCTTCCGTCAACCCTCCAACTCTATTGGCTGGTAGAGTTCGGTTGAAATGGGTGCGGGAAAGGGGCACACACCACGTTCCCCAACTTCATGGATCCGTCCGCCAGCCCGCGACACGACGCTCTTCCTCGTTGCAGTAACCTAACGGCCATCCGGGTTCGCACACTGGACGTTGCACCGATATCCTGTCCTGGCATCTTACCTGCTCTCGTTTCTTCCCGATCTTTACCTTGATCCCTGCGATACACATGCTTATTGAATGTTAATTGAAGCTGCAACCGCGACTCTCTGCACTGCTGCCGCCGGAAGGATTGCAAGCAGAAAGGAAGGCGCTTAGACTGGTTCACACCGTACACTACACTCTCTTCGACACGCACACCTTTGGGATCTCCATCCCTCACGCTCGTTCCTGCGACATCGACAGCAGCACCTGCCGCCATCTACTATACCCTCCTGCCTGCATCTGCCTCGATCCACGCGATCGGTATCGACTTCGGTTGCGTATGGTCGAGCAACATCATCGTCTGGCGTGAAGTTGGAAGTGTTTGGAAGCCGTAGATGTCGCGCCCCGGCAATGCGTTGACGCCCTTGTCGCCCTTGAGCATGAGTAGCAACGATTCCTCCTTCGTCGGTCGCTACGAGGGAGGCGCGGACGCATACAGCGCCAATCTCCCAAGCGAGGCGTACCGACCGCCCCCTTATGGCAATGCGCGTCCCGCTGGCAGCAACTCGCCGCCCTCGTCGAACCACCCCAGCGGCTCCACCGATATGTCACGTCCGTCGGCAAGTGGAAGCAGCATGCGACCTCCTTCTTCCGCCAGCTCCATGGGCATGTCCAGTGATGGGCGTATGGGACTGGGTGCGAAGCCAGCAAACCGCGACAGTGGGAGGAGTCAACAAATGCGGCCGGAAGGAGAAGATGCTCTGCAAAGACATTACGGCACGTTGAGGACCTATCTACAAGCCTCATTGCAGGACGAAAAGGGAAACATCAAACCCAACCGTGCAAGGGACAAGCTGTTGCGACTGTCCGTCACCCAGTTCATGGAGCTCAGCACGGATGTGTATGATGAGCTGATTCGCAGGGAGGACGACCGTCTACAGCGGGTGGAGAACGTCCCGCGCTTCCTCTTACCCAAACAGAACTTCCACCCGAAAAGGAACCAAGCGAGACAGAAGCTGTCCACTCTGCCCATTGAGCGCTTTCGACAACTGGCCACGGATGTGTTTTACGAGCTGGAGAGAAGAATGCCTCGATTGGGTGGAATGGGAAGGCCAAACAGCAACATGAGTGATGCAAGTGGGAGGAGTCGAGCGGCAAGCAGACCGGGGATGAGACCACCGCAAGGACAATATGGAGGCCCTTTCCCGCCCGGCGGCCCCGGTCCGCGGATGGCCTCGAATGGCCCCATGTCACCATATGGATCTGGACCGAACGGACCTCCGAGTGCGAGACGGCCGAGTGAAGCGGCAAGTCTTGGAAGACCACTACCGAAACAGTTCCAAACGCAACATGCGCAGAGTAATACTATTGTACCTAATAAGAGCRCTATGGTGGAGGACGACGACATGGACGATGATGAGGATGCATTCGGCCTGGACCATGTTGGATCGGGCTTGAGCCCCGCGCCGAGTAATACGGAGGATAGGCAGAAGATTGAGGCGCAAGCGGCTGAGATTGCAGACTTGAAGGCGAAGCTGGATGCAAGTGAGGACAAGATGTCTGCGGAAATCGAAGAGGAGAAAGGGCGGTGGTCTACCTTGCGGGAAGATTTGGAAAAGAAGAACTTGGACGCACGAGCGCTCATTGACCGACTCCAGCAGGAATTGGAAGACCTACGACTCCAAGCCTTGGATGACAACGAGGCCCGCAACAAGACTGATCAAAACCTTCTCCTTCTTCGGCAACAGCTCGACAAGCACGAAACGGAGAACGCCGATCTCCAACGAGTACAAGTCGATCTCGAACGAGTACAAGCCGATCTCCAACACGTAGAAGCCGAGCGAGATGACCTCCGCCGACAAGTGCAAGGACAACAGAGCTCAGCGGTCAGCTCCGTCGACGCGGATCGCTTGGAGCAGCTCGAAAGTGACCTTGCGAAGCAGGAAAAGATTAGCTTGGAGGTGCAAGAACAAGCCATGCTCTATCTCCGAGAGATGCGCGACCTTAGCCGCGAGAATGATCGTGCAATCGAGCAGGAGGAGAAGTTGGCCGCGAAAATCACCCTGCTGGAGAAGGAGAACAACGAGTGGAGACAACGGTACGCCAACGTCAAAGCTCAGAACAAGCATCTCCGTGCCAGCACCATGGGGCTTGGCCTGCAGACTGGGTTCGATTCGGGTGGTCTTGTGAGGCAGGAGGGCTTGATCTCCGACGGCGGACTTGTGCGGGATACGGATGTCACTCGCTTCCAGCTTTCCGTTGATGAGCTGCTGAAAGTGGCGAGGGGAAGCAGTACCGATGCCATGCTTGATAGTGTAAAGAATGTGGTCATTAGCGTGCAGGCCATCACTTCCGCTGCGGGTCGCACGGAGGACTATCCTACGCCGGCGGCTTCGCCAGGAGGAGATTCCAGCCAACCCACGACCAGCGTGTCGAAGATAAAGGCGAGAGTCACGGGAACTGCAAATTCTCTGATCACTGCTACGAAACAGCATGCCGCAAGTCATGGGCTCAGCCCGGTGGCGCTGCTCGACGCCGCAGCAAGCAATCTCACTGCCAGTGTTGTGGAACTCATCAAGGCCGTGCGAATCCGGCCGTCGAGCAAGGCGGACTTTGACGACGCAGGCTCTTTCTATGACGATCGTCTGACGCCGAATGATGAGGGTCACTTGCAGATCCCCGTACCTCAAGCGCAGCAACAACAATCGCAACCGAGTGGTTCTCCTGGCGCTGCGAAGAAGGGATGGTTCGGCTGGGCTCGTGGTGGGAATGAGGAAGAAAGCAACGCTGCGCCAAACGCCCCCGCCAACACAAACGGGACCACTCCACACGCAAGTGACGACAAACACCTCGAGGAAGACGCCGAGTATAGCGATAGCGAGTACGATCCTTACAGGTAGTACCCAAGGGAGAAACATTCGAGGACGAAGCATTGGATTGAGGGCAGTGAGCAAGAGGCGGTTTGAATGATTCTGATG
Organism: Ramularia collo-cygni; assembly: GCF_900074925.1. Classification (NCBI taxonomy): domain Eukaryota; kingdom Fungi; phylum Ascomycota; class Dothideomycetes; order Mycosphaerellales; family Mycosphaerellaceae; genus Ramularia; species Ramularia collo-cygni. Next base: position 24,221 of record NW_019716267.1, on the reverse strand, counting down.
ATTGGCGGCGCTTCTTGCTTTCTTGAATACTCTTTTGCATCTTGAACGATTGGCTTGGAAGGTGGCGCAATGTTCTGAAATGGCGTTTTGGGTAAGAGAACTGCATGTCTCTTCGAGCCTTCACTTGGATTCGAGAGGCATACTTTGCTTCAGACTATGCTTATTGAAGCGGATCTTGTTTTATTGTCGACTACATTATATACTCTTCTGGGCGAGATTGGGTGGCGCTGCTTCGGCATAGGCTTGAGATGGTTTTGGATGCAATGAATGGAAGAAGCGGGCATGTGTGCATAGTTGAATTGAACTGAAGAGTTATTCCCGCCTTTTGAGGGCTGAGGCAATATGAGTTTCTTGTTGTCTTTTCCAACGAATGTGACTCGTTGGATGCCACTGAACGCGAAGACCGATCTTTGCACATTGCGTGACATGCAGAGGTGGTGAGGCGAGCCCAGCGGATGGCAGATGCGTATTTAGGTACGCATCCTGCCACACAGCTCGCTCTGCAAACTTTTATATAGAACGTCTTCTCAAGATAGAAATGTCGAAAGCCCACATGCTGCGGACATCTCCCAATAGCCCATCTCTCGACGGCTCTCGAATCCTGAATCTGGGATGGTACCTTACAATACGGTATTCCGCTTTCAAAAAGAAATGCGCGAAGCATCGAACACTACCCAAACCCGAACCCTTTGGCTTATCAACATTATGAATACCAGGTTGTCGGATCATGCGCAGCTCCGCATCAATGCCATCCACATTTGATGCATGAATACGAAACACCTCATGATGATGCAATGACAGCTAGCACCTCGCCGACACCTTTGAGGCAGTCAATATGAGTAGCAAAGACTGTAGTAGAAGCAGACACTGGCGGCCGGCTCCGAAGAGTGAACAGATGCAGATGCTTTGGTGGCTTTTGAGGGCAGAACTATGRGCATGCGTAGAGTCTCGTCGATAGGCTTGGGAGGGGTGCATGAAAGATGTTTGACCACCTCAAGTCGAAGTTGTTGGAAAGTCGTTCGCACGGCCTGAAAGATCAAGGGTTGGGTGCAGACGGCCCGGACATTTTGTGGGCCGCGGGCGAGAAAGGAAGGTCGTCCCTGACTGTGAAAATTGTGTGTACAGTCTCATCAATCTTGGAACCAACCAACCATACCTTACCTTATCTCTGCTGATTCGCACGTCTTTCCAATGCGTACCCATCAACTCCAGATTGGCAAATAATGCCGACGACAAACATAGCCTGGTGTCCGATGGCCGAGCCCAGGCCAAGAAGTCGATCAAAAATGCTTGTCGTGTGGGTAGATAGCAAGATAAGCAACGCGTGTTCGAACGTGGCCCCACGCGATTGTGGGCCTTGACACATGCCGGCACGAGGTACCCGTATCGACATCAACCTCTTTCAGGCAAGGCCTCCGGTCGTTTGCTATCAGGATGGGTGCGATCACGGCTTCTGGACCATTGAGAAGTCGAAGAACCCCGGCGATGTGCGCCAGCCATGGGATCCCTGGAAGTGTACTTCATGCCTGATGATATTGCCTGTGCAGATTTCCCTCAAATCTCTCTGCTTCATCATCAGAAACAGTCGTCTGTCTCCTCTCGCTCGCTCTCGAGCATCCCCGGAATAAACTTCTTCGTGAAGCCGGTTGAATACCACCGAAAGACCCACCGCACAAGTCGTTCGAAATGGCTTACGCTTCCAACCATGCGGATGTCGAAAAGCATGGAGGTTTCGTGAAAGACCAAGCCAGCAGCGAGCATAGCGACTACGAGAAGAGAGGAGGAAGCGCAAATGGGGCTGTTCCTGGAGAAAGCTTCGAGATTGGCGACAGCTGGTATGCCAAGATCCAGCGTGTTGCTGGCAAGTTGAATGTCGAGCAAAGAGGCATTGAGAGAGTGCCGGAAGATGAGCGCACCGAGCATGGATTTCGCGCGCTCCTGAATGTGGCCACCATGGTATGTTTTCGCATTGCAGAGGATCTTCCGAAGCACGGCTGATGAGATGGGCAGTGGTTGTCAGCGAACATGGTCGTATCGAGTTTCGCCATCGGCATCCTCGCCAAAAGCATATGGTTCCTGGGTGTCGCTGATGCCATGCTTGTTTGCCTCTTCTTCAACTTGATTGCCATCACTCCCGTCTGCTACTACTCGACCTTTGGACCCAAGTTCGGTCTCCGGCAGATGGTTCTCTCTCGTTTCTGGTTCGGATGGTGGGGTGTGAAGCTGAGTATGTGAATAAAGTGCTGAAGGAAGATGCTTGACTAACATCAGCTGCAGTCGCCGTATTCAATGTTCTTGCTTGCATCGGATGGTCGTCAGTGAATTCGATCGTCGGCGCTCAGCTCATCAATGCTGTCAACAGTGACGTTCCCGGATATGCCGGTATCCTCATCATCTCATTCTGCACCTTCGGCGTCTGCCTCTTCGGATACAAGATCGTCCACGCTTACGAGTTCTGGTCCTGGGTCCCGGCAGCTATCATCTTTTTGATCACTCTCGGAGTCTTTGCGCATAGCGGCGACTTCGTCAATGTCAAGATGGGCGTTGGCTCTTCTGAGATGGGCGGCGTGCTATCCTTCGGTGCTACGGTATATGGCTTCGGCACTGGATGGGCCTCGTATGCTGCAGACTACACCGTCTACCAGTCTGWTACACAGTCCCGCAAGAAGGTCTTCTTCTTCACTTGGATCGGTCTGATTGTACCCCTCCTCTTCACTGAGATGCTGGGGATTGCTATCATGAGCGCCACCGATCTCAACGGCGGCGACAACCGTTACGCAGCCGGATACCACGAGAGTAAGACTGGAGGCCTTCTCGGAGCCGTCCTCATCTACCATCTGGGCACTTTTGGCAAGTTCTGCTTGATCATCCTCGCTCTGACCATCATCGCCAACAACTGCCCCAACATCTACTCAGTTGCTTTGACAGTCCAAGTCCTCTCTCGCTACACCCAGAAGGTTCCTCGATATATCTGGACAGCAATTGCAACTGGTGTGTACATTGCGATTGCGATTCCAGGCTACAGCCACTTTGAGACCATTCTCGAGAACTTCATGAACTTCATCGGATACTGGCTCGCCATCTACGAGGGAATTTCTCTGACAGACCACTTTGTCTTCAAGCGCGGCTTCGGCGGATACAACCCTGAAGACTGGGACTCTCCTGAGAAGCTCCCTCCTGGTTTCGCAGCGATTGGGGCTTTCTGCTTCGGAGTCGCTGGAATGGTGACGGGAATGAGCCAGACCTGGTTCGTAGGGCCCATTGCGCTACACGCTGGCGCAGCACCTTATGGCGGAGATGTTGGCTTCGAGCTTGGATTTGCCTTTGCTGCGACTTCATATCTTGGCTTGAGGTATCTGGAACGAAAGCACTTTGGGCGGTAAAGAGAGCTTCTTTGCTGGATTGTATTACGATGAAACGAGCATCATGACCCTTCTCAGTGTTTCCTTCAGTGTTCGAACCCAAAACGACCACTTGATCTGTGACCTCCTCGCGTTGAGCCACCTCGCGCAATGACATGCCAGTGCGAACGCCTGCCGAGGGTTGGTGGAACGATTCACGCACGATGAAGTCGACACATTCGAAGGCTTACAGGAATGGAACGTTCTTCCGTTCGCAAACAATCGTCGCACAATCGAGGTATCTCCTGCTGCTGTGGTGGGTCATTCTAACATTGAGAAGAAGCCTTCTGCTCAAGGTCATCTGGACCGTACTTCGGCCATTGCCTTGCTGGCAGACCAAGCCCATTCCGGCTTGGACTGGACGGTCTGAAAAGGCCGCTACGTTACCCGCATCCAGCGTGGGATGTCCACCTTCACAACCGCACGGGAAGGTGCGGACATACAACCAGGAGCGAAAGGTTTGACAAGAGAGAGTCAGTTCAAAGGCCATTCCTCACTGCCATGTTTGGAAGATCAATGCACTCTAGCTGGCATTGATCAAATGCGCTTGCTACTCATCCTAAAGTAAAGACCGACTTGAGCATCCCTCTCACCGCCTCACACAAGCATAGCCAACATCAAGGACTCACACGGCTTCCCCCGCCACCCAAATCAGAAAAGTCCTCCCTTGTTTGGACTCGTGAAGATCTCGACCAAGAAAACTCGCTGGGCAGATTTCAGAAATCTCCGATAGTCCTCTTCGATGAAAGCGCACTTGCCATCCTTGTAAGTAATTCCAGTCAAACTGTTGTCTTGGCAAAACTTTCCAAAGGCATGCAGACTTTTTAAGTTGCAAATCGATTCATCCATCTTGATCGGCGAAACTCCATGGCAGTCATAAAGAGCTTTGACACACTGTTTCTTGTTGCCGATCTCTTCACAGGTCTGCTCGTCGTTGGAGCAGGCCTGGTTGKAGCATACTTTTGCCTCCGCAGGAGTACAGTCTTTGGTGCAATACACAGCACGGCCGGCATATCCTCCAATCTCGAACTCTTCCTGCTTGAAGTCGCTGGGGCAATTTCCAAACAGGCTGCCACTGTCCAGCTGATATTGATTCTTGCATCGATTGTTCGCACCGATGCATAAGTTTCTGTCGGCCCTTTCGTCCAAGGTGTGATCGATGGCTCGGCGCTCGAGGTCTTTGAGCTGCATGGATTCCATGCTGAGAGCCTGCCTGACACTYCGGTGCTGCATAGCTACCTGCTTCGAAGGCAAACCAACACAGAGGATCCCAAACAAGATACAGAAAGAAGTAGCTCTGCTTCTTCGTTGTAATGCAAGTCGCTTTTCCATTCAAGTCATGGCAGATCAGCTCGGCGTTGACGGAATTTTCGTCCCCGCAGACCATTTCATCGTCGAAAGCAAAGTCGATTGAATTCTCAATGAATTCTCCGGCATAGAAGTACTCCAGGACGGCCGAGACATCCTCGTCAGCGTGCGGTTTCACCTCGCAGGTAACGTAATCACCCTTGTCGAGAGCCGAGCCGGAGATTTTCACTGCAGCTTGAACTTGAATGGTGGCGGCTAGCAAACCGCCGCAGAGAAGTTGCAGGTAAAGCATCCTGAGAATCGAAGAGTTGGCGATGAGTAGGATTACAGTTGCTCGCCCCTCTGTAGTGCTATATGTAGATGAGAGGTAGCACATCGCCACTGAGCCACCACCGCCAAAGGCAACGCATAGGAAAGCCCGGCCGTGTATAGTATCCATGGGGAACGGAGCAAAGCCGATAAGCCTGGGTCACATCTTACCGGATCAGAGGATCAACGATGCTGTGGAACCTGGGCGTCAGTGATGGGCTTGGACATGAAGACGGAATAGGCAGCACGCTGCACCCTCACATTTGTCCCAGTGATGAATACATCGAAGCTATCGACCCAGAATCGACGATCAATCGACGCGGAAGCTCCGCAGTGTAGGAGATACGCGGCGTTGGCCAGCAACCCGGYCGTAAGCCGCAGTCAAAGTCTGAACACGAGGGCAAGTCGTTGGTCCAACGCCTCCGGCACTATGCTCTTTGCCCGGAACATGCGTCGTGCAGATTCAGCGGGAAAGAGTTCGACGAGTTCTGTCTGAACATACAGAACGAGCAGTACTTGCCCGGTCAGGTTCCCTGAGAAGTGGTGGGTGTGTAAGGGGTGGTGGTATTATACCTAAAAGTTTCACGCTATGGTGATGGGAAAGTGCAGCAAAGAGCCAAGAGAGGAGCGAATCATCGTGGTTTCATGATCGAATTCTGACGATCTAAGGTACCACAAGTATCGTTGTGAAGATATGAAGACGCAGCGTCATAGACGACAGATGGTTGTGAACTCTGACAACCCTGTCACCTTGTCCAGCAGCCCAATCTTGGCTTTGACCACTTTCACCGCTCTCCTGCCAGCCACAATCATGTATCAACACTGCCGCTTGCAGTGTCTGTCGTGGGGTCTCGTTGTTGCGTCTGGCTTGTTCAGAGGTGGGGCAACTATGGCAGCAGAGCAAAAATGAGTCAGCAGATGCAAGATAGGTAATGGTTGAAGGTAGGAAAGGAGGAGCAGAAGCTGGTCAGATATCTGTTCTTTTACGGATGTTCATCAGCGCTGGAAGGCTACTCCGACCATGCCAAGAGCAACCACGGACGGGCTGCTTCAAGGAGGCTGAATGCGCCCCGCTCAGGATGAATGTGTACGTTATCATCATTCGCTCGCTGGTTGGTGAAGCTAGGACAAGAAGGAGGATGAAACATACCCAAGTACCGATGAGTTTCCGTGCAGACCATGGACGAAGATCAACGACTTTGAGATCTGGTGTGATTGCGAACTGAAGGTGCGAGTTGAATCGTGTGCGGTTCGAGACTGTTTACTGCAAAGGCTGKCAGTAAGTTTCAAWCGATTATCCGTGTAGGTATGCTTTGCTGTGATCACTTCATCAGACCGCACTAAGAATGTATTTATTATCAAGTGACATGAGCTGAGTTTTCACACCAACCATCGCAAGAATGTCAAGCAGGCCGAGTGTGTGATCTCCGATCTTATGCCACTTATCTTCAAAGCACAAGCTTCCTCATCACGAGAGCTTTCCAAGGGGGAAGAGGAGGGAGATATGAGTCGTACCAGCGGAGGGAGGTCTGAGAAGAGGCGGGGCGTTTGCCGAATCGTAGGTGATGCAGTCTTGGAGCTGCCCAGGGCGGTCTGCAGTGTTGAACTAGTGCGGTCCATCAGCATGTYCGTGTCAGCAATGTGCTGCTGTACGTCGTTCTTTTATTGGAACTCTAGAGCAACCTTGATCAGGCAGCTTCGAAGAGTGCAAAAGCCGGCGCCCGCAGCTGAGTTGGATGTGTTCTCATCATCAGAGCGTGGGATGCTTTGCGGACAAGGAAAGGTGCTGGTCTGACTTTCAATGCGAGACATTCAATGAGTTGAAGCGCGATGAGGGAGGATGAATGAATGCTGCTGGATCGATAGTCAGTGGTTGACGATTGTCGTTGCAAGGTGGAAGAGGAAGAGGCGCTTGCCGATGGGGGTGATTATGGTTGATTGATGGAGAATGCCTACCTAGGTATGATTGATTGACGAAAACAAGTGCCGAAACGGGATCGCCCTCACTGGCAGCACTGACGTAGCTAGCTCAGCGAAATGGAATGGATTTTGAACGATAGATTACCTGCCTCACTTCTGCGCTTCTAATTACAACCACATCGCACAACCTCTCCCTGCGACGACGACGACCATCACCACCACCACCACCACAACAACAGCAAAAACAACAGCAATAACAACAGCAGCAGCATCGTGAGTAGCTCCCCTTGATGCCTACAAGCCTGAGCACTCCTGACTGACCCTCGCTGCACACAGAATGGCTCAATCAAATGAGCCTACCCCGGAGTGGCCGTCGCCGCCACCATCGCCGCCCTCCCCTCCCATTCGGCGGTGAGCGGCATTGGCCGCAAGATCGAGTTTGCCCTCCGTAAGTGATGACGCCCCCGCCATCTCGCAACCATCTCTGACCTTTGCGCTTCAGACAGCACCGCCACCACCAGAGTGACGGCAGAGAGGAAGATGACAGCAAGGGACGAAGAGCGGTATGTCATCTTTTTCCCCAAACACAGCGCTAAACTGACATTCGCAGTGTGTCGGCACCACGCTCGGCGTGTTTTTGGTCTTCTCTTAGGAAAAAATAGATACCATCAACCGGCCCTTGCGGCATTCACCGAGTCATCGTTCACAAGAGGTCTCCTGTGCAATTGAAATGTACTTACTTGTAGGAGAGCAATCTTTCTGCTGCTGCTGTCTCCGTGGGCGTACGACGTCCACCAAGCTGCGCATGAAACGGCGCGGTTGTGCAATCAGCGGTCCTCGACTAACCTGCGTGCTCCCCGCGATAGACTCTCCACAACCAGCAAATATACAAGGCTCTGCACAAGTACATTAGAGCCTTGACTCAATGCCTTTGCAACGAGATGTACCAAGACGTTGAGTGTCGCTAATTGCGCAGGCAGCGATGGGCTGGGGGTAAGCATCTTACGCCAAGATTACCACCAATCCACACAATCGGTACGCCTTACGAATATGCTTATTCTCGAGACATCTCTGGACAAGCGCACACTACGCGGCTGGTCCTCAGAATCCCATGCGGTTGTCGTGCTCGAACGTCCCGCAAGGCTTCGATATCGTCAAGAACGACGCCTTGACACTCTACAGCTCAGCGCAGCCCGTATCTCACGATAAGAACGCTGCGGAAGCTTCTTTCCATGCTGTYAGGTCGCCCTCCAGGCGAGAACTGCTGGTTGAATCTCTCGTGAAACTTGCACTGCCCTGCGGCTACTGAGCCAAGCATGCCGCTGCTGTCTTTTGGCTTTCAARAGGACAGCTGCCACAATAAGAGCGTCTCTATCCAGCACAGCTCACATCGGGTAAGCTGCTAGTTCAACCCTAATGGGGCGCAACATTCACTCACCGCTGCGGACGTGAAGTCAAGCAACAAGGGCAGACGCTTGTGGCTTGGCCACGAGGCAAGCGGTAGATCAGTGGAGTTTTGCATTCAACGGACCGAGAACGGCCGACTGACTCGCGACAACCGCCCGACGCCGGAGTAGTCACTCACGCCCTGCAACAAACTGCTTATCACGCTCGTTTCCCAACGCTCAGATGCTTGCAGGACGTAGCAGAGTCTCAGGAAGACTGCCCATGATCATCTCCTGCCTCCACGACAATGGCCATTTCGAAGCGGCGTGAGAGGAAGCTGCCAGTGCAGCAGTTGTCCATTCTGGGTAAGTGAGTGGTTGTACCAAGGACGCCTCTGCCCTGTTCATTCTCCGGTACGCTTCTACTGGAAGAAGGCCTTATTTGCTGACATGGTTCTCTCCAGCAATATGCCGTTTCGCCGAACCTATATCKAGCACTTCGCTTTACCCGTACCTGCCAGAAATGGTCGAGTCCTTCCAAATCCCTCAAAACGAAGTGGGGAAGTGGGCTGGAGTTTGTGCAGCAGTCTTTAGCCTCTGTCAGGCTCTGATGGGCATACCATGGGGAAGATTCTCCGACTCGTATGGACGCAAGCCTGCCATCTTGCTGGGACTCACCAGCACCATGCTTACGACACTGCTATGGGGTTTCAGTAAAGGTCTGCCCATGGCCATCATTGCAAGAGCTCTGGCCGGTGCTGGCAACGGAAACGTAGGCATTTTGAGGACAAGTGTGGCAGAGATGGTTCCGTGGAAGGAGCTTCAGCCCAGGGCATTCTCCATCATGCCCCTGGTATGGAACGTTGGGAGCATTTTGGGACCTTCTATCGGAGGTGCCTTGGCCAACCCATTCAACGTGAAGCCCGGAGAGCAGCGTGCTAACGCGAGCTTACTTGAGACTTTCCCATATGCTTTGCCAAATCTTGTTGGTGCGTGTTTTTTTGCTGTCGGCATAACTACAGGTATCTTGTTTCTGGAGGAAACTCTGGAAGGCGCTGGACCTGATAAGCGAAAGGATTACGGTCTCATGCTTGGAAAGAAGCTTGCTGGTGGTTTCAAGTACATGTTCGGCACCTTCAAGCGCATGATTGGATTGCAGGGCAACGCAGCCAAATCCGAACCTCACACCAACGGTGAGACGGAGCCTTTGCTCAAGCGGCGTGCAACTGAGGATGAAGAGGACAGCCTCGCTTTCGAAATCAAACCCAAACTTCCACCACCGCAATGGAGAGAAGTGCTGAACCGTCAAGCGTTCATCAACCTGGTCGTCTACGCTCTGCTGGCAATGCACGCCATGGCTTTCGACCAGCTCATCCCAGTCTACGCTCAGCACGACCCAATTGGAACTCCAAATTCAACACCTTACAGTCCACCTCTCAAATTCGCAGGAGGATTCGGCTTGAATTCTTACCAGATCGGACTGATGTCAACGTGCTACGGCGTTGCGGGAATCTTCGTCCAATTCTTCATCTTCCCACCTCTGTGTCGAAAATTTGGAGTGCTCTACCTGTTGAAAATAGCAGCCTGCATCTTCCCAATCTTGTACATCCTGACGCCTTTTACAGCGCTGCTTCCCACGACGGCATGGCAGGTAGGATGCATGTTCACCATCATGGCGCTCAAATGCCTTTGTGGCATCTTTGCATTTCCTTGCAGTACGATTCTGCTGACGAACAGTGCTACGAGCTTGAGGACGCTTGGTACTCTGAACGGAATCGCCACCTCTGTCTCTGCGGTTGGAAGAGCTGTAGGTCCGGCTCTGGCAGGACTGATCTATTCTGCTGGCGTCAAGAGAGGCTATGTGATTGCTCCTTGGTGGTTTCTGGCCGGCGTTGCTATCATTGCACTAATTCCAATCTGGTGGTTGGTGGAAGGCGAGGGCTTTGGCGGGGATGGAGAAGTGAGCGACGAGGAAGACGACGACACCGAGATTGAGGACCATCTTCAAGTCGCGGCTCTCGAAGGAGAAGCGCAGGCCATGGGCAAGGCTGGGCCTGCTACACTTCCAGTTGGTGACGACGAAGAACATGAAGAGCATGCGTATGGTGGTCTTGCACCTCTAAGCCGCACGAACACTCAAAATTCAGTCTTCTCCAACGATCCGGATCCTGCAACCGGGGGGAGTCGTGGACACAGCAGAAGGCCATCTGGAGCTGGAACCGACCGAAACGAGCAGCAAAACGCCGGAAAGCCAACTCTGAGCAGGAGAAGCTCCAAGAAGGTCTTGAGAAAGATGTCGATACCAATTGGGATGGGCGGGCAAGGTATCAGCCGGCGGTACAGCAGTAACCTCGGGCAGAGCTTTGGGAGTGCTGGAAGCTTTCAATGATGCTTCCCATCGTTCCTGCAAATGGCGACGAGGACGAAGCATTAGTTGGGCATTGTGAGGCGTTTGTACAGCGCGGCATTGCACTCTGACCCCGCRATATGAGGATTCATGGCATTGTGTAGAAACGACTAAATTGGCCCACGACACTGGAATGACGGAGCGACTTTATTGACCATGATGATGTTGCGGCATGTCGAAACGATCAGTATTTTTCAATGTAATGCTTCATAATGTCGCGGGTCCTTCAGGCAGGCTTTCCTTCTGTCCGCCCGTCAATCGATCGTGCGGGATTATTGGCGTCACGCAGCGGGCTGCCAAGATGTCAAATGTTGATGATTTCCAAATTGGCCCCAAACGATAGACTAGCTTTCCTTGTAGAGTTGCTGGCCAACATGAGATCCCCCCATTTCTGTAACAAGACCAACGGGTTTGCGTTGTCAAGGACTTCCAGGTTGGTTTCAAGAAATTCCACTTCCGTGATCCCAGCTCATGCAGTGCAACCACGCGCGCGGAGGAGAGCCATCACATCACACCGCCGTGATTTGTATTGTGAAAATCTTTGCCATTGTCCCTTTGCCTCAAACGACGGAGAAGACAGGTTGCTACGTTCACACACTTACTCGCGCCTTGCTACTCAAATTGGGCTTTCGTTTCAGCAGCCATAGACGTGACTCGTTGTCGACAACCCCATCGTTCGTTCCCGCATTCCTTAGCTACGATCTTTAAAGGAGCATTCTCCGAAGCGCAGTCCCCCATCGCAGGTCTAGAACGTCTCTTCAAGTCCGCTGGATTTGCCGCTGGATTTGCCAAACTGGCGAGACCAAGCATTGATCTTGAAGGCCGCGTTCGTGACGATTTGAGTCTGGAGTCCAATCCATTGCGAGCGCACTGGTGCTGAAATCGCGCGACTTGCTGCAGCGTTGGAAAGACGCTGCCAGAACCACTCTTAGCATCCAACTCCAGCATCCACATCGCCGACCAAACTCGTTGCGTGTAATACAGAGTAGCAAGACTCGCTAGCGCGCAGACTCTTGCGATTAGAGCTTCTTCAATCGATCAATCAGACAGTAACGGCACCTCCAAGGCAAGAAGTTGAAGTGTCCGAAGAATTGAGACCCACCAAAGTCGTTGGCGCAAGCTTCTGCACCAAACTTCACTTTGTCGAGCCCTCTCCTCTTCTCCAAAACATCCATCACAACCATCATCAAAGATGGCAACCACAACCCGCGACCCGAACTTCTGGAAGCGGTTCTCCGTCGCAGCGCACCAGCAAGAAGATTTCGAATTGGCAGAGGCCCGCAAGGCCACTTCCAATCGCTCGCATCAAGAGTAAATCACCCCCGAGCTTCGACATGGCGTCTGCCGCATCGACTGACAACATTGCAGACCGACTTGGCTTGACCGCGAAAACCACAAGCGCTCTCGCAGAGCTTGCATCTGCTGGRTCTTTTGGCTGTCCTTCCTGTCCATTGTGGTGGTGCTCGTGACCATCATGTGGCTGATTCAGAGTGGGATGCTGGAATTCGGAAAGGGAGACGTGCAGGTTTCTGATGGTGGAACGGATGAGTTTGGACAGGATTGATAGCGCAGCATCAAGGCAAGAAATGTGTATATGATGATGAAGGATGAGACTAACGGAACCAGACCGAAACTGACCTACACGATTGTTTGCGGCTGTACAAGAAGCGGTGTGACTTCATCGGGCTGTACAACAAGCGGGCGAATCCGATAGAACTGCATAGCAAGAAGAGAGAATACCATCAGATGCTTTGATGTTCGAAATGCTTTGGCTTTTTGTGAATACTCACTGGTAAAAGTACACTGGACCCGCTCTCCTCGATACGTTGACACCCGTTGGCCTCTCCATACTCCCAGCAAACGCCGTCTTCCATCACATTGCAGCCCATGCCGGGGTCGCCCGTGAAGATGTGCAGACACAGCAGAGCCAGAGCCAGGTGCGAGCCGCTTTGCCGTGTTTGAAACCCGGCAGCTGCTCCGACGGTATTCTGCACTCTACATCACCACACGGCCATGACTGTCTGGGCCTGCCGCGCGCAGCTCGCAGTCCTAGAAGCTCCACCATCCGATGATTCGCTTCTTTCAACCTCAAGCATCTCTTCGCCTCGCCGGGTCCGGAGTAGGGCTTCTGCTCATGCTCCTCTCATCCTTTCCACGCATCCTCAAGAACTTCTTGGTGCTCAGCTCCAGCTCTCGATCCAGCTCCGGACTCGGCTCCTTCCTGTGGATGAAGTTGCAGAATCCTCCACGCACACATCCCTCCCCGCTGTTCAGCCTACAGCAGGCTTCTCGAAAGTCCGTCACCGGGCTGAGCTCGCAGTATATCGGTCGCGCCGCATACCATCTCGAGTTCAACTCATCACATGCCTTTTGCGCCGAGTCCTCGTACTTGAATCGCGCGTACACATTTCCAATCAGATGGTCGTTGTTGTTGTCGCAGACCACCACCTCCTCCACCTCGCCGAACTTGCACATCTCGCACCAAAAGTCCTCGTAGAAGGCATCGAAGTGGTTCTGGAGCTGAGATGGGTTCATGCGCGATTTGTTGTCGTATGCTGGGTTCTGGTAAAGGTTTGGGAGGAGGATCGTCTGCGAGTATGAAGGCTTCACGTGCTTCCGCGAGCAGCGGTCGCCGTGACGGCATGCGCCGATCTTGTAGTAGAAGGAGCAGTTGACCTTGTCCTGCTCAGTTCCGAAGATGGAGGCCAAACGATAGGATTTGTCAGTCAAAGCATTTGCATATGCCATCAGCATTGGGACTTACTAGTTAGCCATGGCGGCGGAGACGACGGTGAGGGCGGTGAGGTCGAGCTGGGGATAACGCTTGTGATGAAGTCGAGAGGGTTGGTGTTGACGGTGCTGGCAGCAGTGGTGGTGGCGAGGATGAAGTGAGAAAGGTCGCCGTCGCAAGAGATGGAGATGGAGCTGGAGCAGGGCATGTGTGATGGAAACGTGAAGAACAGATCTCGGATATCTCGGCACGGTGGATCACCGGCTCGTCTCGCCAAAACTTTTGAAGGTCGATCCGGCAGGTGCAGCTTCGAGTCCGACTCACCCCACCCATTCACTCAGCACACGCACGAAATCATTTCTTCCTCCTCCGACATCTCAGCTGCTCAGACATTCATGCAGCCCCGGTAACAACGACTCCGGCGCCGAGCGCACCGCAACCATCACCGCCACCGCCATCGGACACTAACGACGCTCATACCACGGCCATGTCGACAGACAAGGATGCCGTCGCGAACGCCAGCGATGCCCTCTACATCAAAGTTTCCGCCGCTTCGACCGACAAAGACGGGATCCGGAGCATCACCTTCGCACAGGATGAGCTTCTGAAGATTGGCGAGATCGAAAGCACCCGCGACCTCATCCCGCTGATCCAATACCTCACTAACAATGGCCTCTTCCGCACCGTCCGCTGGCAGGGCAAGCTCGGATGGACCGCACGTCCTCGCGAGGCAGCAAAGCAGATCATTGCGCTGGATCGAGACGAAAAGACCATTTACGAGATCGTCGAGGAATCACACACGGCAGGAATATGGACGCGGGACATCAAGAAGAAAACGAACGTTGCCCCGAATGTCGTGGGCAGAGCTTTGACCAAGATGGAGAAGGGCAACTTGATCAAAAGCATCAAGAGTATAAAAGCGCCTGCGCAGAGGACGTACATGTTGGCGCATCTCATACCCAACGAGGATGTGACGGGAAACTCATTCTTCGACGGCGGAGATCTGGACGAGAGCTTCCGGGATGAACTGATGAACCTGATTGTGTTCTGGGTGCGCATGCAGAGCTGGGTGGAGAACGCAAAGAAAAAGAAGGTGCGGGCCAAGCCAGAGCTGGAGGAAGGAGCGAACGATGCGATTGTGATCGGAGACGATGAGAACACAGGCGGCGGCGGCGGCGGCAAGAAGCGCAAGCGGGACGAGGACAGCGATGATGAGAACGATCCGCTCAATGCTTTTGTCAAGCCCAAGTTCCATTCCACGGCCGTCACACTTGATCCGGACGCGCACTACAGCCAGCTCATCTACCGCTCCGGAACGCACTCGTATCCTACCGCCACGGCAATTCACCAATTCCTCACCTCTTCCGACGCCATCAAACCCACCAAAGCTGCCTCTCTGACCGTGCCAGAGATCCAAGGCTGCATCGACGTTCTGGTCTGGGATGACAAACTGGAGCGCATCCAGAACTCCGACGGCATTGAGTGGGGCTATCGGACGGTACGAGGTGTGACCTTCAAGCCTCCTGGTGCTACTTTCGACTTGGAGGATATGGGACGAGGCAATGCGCTGACGGATGCGCCTTGTGGAAGATGTCCCGTGTTTGACGTCTGTTCGGATGATGGCCCAATCAATGCCACAGAATGTGTGTACTTTGACCAGTGGTTGAAGGCATGAGGATCCAAAGACAGGAAGGTTATTCGAGAGAGATGGACAGGAAGATTTTGGATTTAGCGTCGGCGCTGGCGGAAAAGGATTTTGAATTTCGTTGCAATAGTGGCATGAGGAAGTACAAGAAGTCTTGTTGATGCGGATCAGCTGGAGCACTCTTCATCGAGACATTGAATACAATCACTCTTCTTGCCGGTGCAGGATCGTACTTTCCAAGTCGACGATAGGAGGGAGTAGCTAACAGGCAGCTCAGATCTGATGTGCTGGAACATCCTCAAGAACTGATGTCGACAGGATCCAAAAAATATTGCTTGCCAGCTACGAAGGATAGCGACAACATCCTCGCTGTGGGATCAGCGACGAAGCACTGCTATCAACGGCCGGTGGAGTCGAAGGGTGCCGCCCTACCGGGAGTATTTCAAGATTCTGTGCTTTCTGCAATGACGACGACACGAGTTGGAAGATAAGCTTCAACAAGACCTTCGACTCTCCGCGCGGCTGCTTAATTTTGTGCCTGCTCGCGGGGATTGTCGTTGATTCACTACAAGGGGAGTAGGCAGCCCTCATTTCTACCGGCCCTTGTGTATGCCATCATTGCATCAATGCTGGTCCCTAGCCTCCCTTTCGTCTCCCATGAGATGTACACGGACACGCCTTCGACACTGGATCGTGCTGTGWTGGGCTGTTCAAGCAAGCACGAATGGATGGCCACAAGCAGACGATGCGTGGGACGAACAATGTTGAAGGATGGAAGAGAAGCAAGATGTCGTCCTGCGGCATCACTTGACTCCGACCAAAAAGATACAAGTCATCGAAGGCATTGCTTGCGTCGCATTTGGATGTGCTTTGTGTAATGAGCAAGGCCCGTCCCATGCAAAGTCACCCGACCAGGAGTCTACACTGAACGCGGATCGGAGAGCTGTGTTGTAGCTTACAGACGTGACCCGACCGAAAAATTTGGTGAGGGCCTGGTGGATGATCTCGGGAGCACATCGAAATAGGTTCGTCCATTTCAAGTTCGTTCATTTTCGATTTGGGAAGGACATGGTGAATGCAGCAGTGTTTCTTCGCATGCATCATTGAATGGCACATCTACTGCTGGGCTACACACATTTCTCCTCCCGGGAGCAAGTGTTCATCTACCAACAACAACAAATGCGTCCGTAACACTCCCGATAACTTGAAAGCGCACTCACCAAGTATCTTCCGGCCTGTCAATCTTTCAAATACATACTCTCCTCTGCCCTCCCCGAAACTATCCCATCGAACATGGATCGGAATACCACAGACGAAGCTGCCGCGAACAACCATATCCGCAACTACGCAATCGACCGCCACGTCGAAGTCGTCTTCACGAATGGATACAAGTACGAGGGGCAACTTGCACGTAGTAAGTACCGATCCTTGTTCAAAACTCTCGTGGTCCATTCTGACCGTTCGCAGGCTACACGTCAGGCGATCCCGTCATCCACCTTCGTGATGTAAAGGTCAGCGACACTTTGGGCGCTGTGGTCATGACACACGTCCGCTCCTCTCTATACACCGACCATTCCGAACCAATCGAAGACATCACGATCCATTGAGATGGATGTGCGTTGAACTCTTTGCGATGACGCTTCTGCTTTGTCAGGCATTTTTATGGTACGCTTCCATCGCAATACAAGCAAGTATACAGCGAAATCTTGCGTGGATCTTGCTTCTCCCGTCTGCGAATCTTCGGTCCTGGCATACTTTGTGGTTCGTGGAACTTCCATCATTGCATCTTTTCATCCTGCATCCAAACATGCTGTGGTTCGTGGAACTTCCACCATTGCATATTTTTATCCTGCATCCAAACATGCATCGAATATCTCATCTATCCCGCTCCTTTACAGTTTTTGCTCTTTAGAATCCTAATGCTTATGACCATGGAACAAGACTCCACCAATACTCCGCCTGCAACCTTGCCGTCTCCGCCATCATTGCCGCCATGTCTCTCACAACCTGGCCTCGAAATACTTCATCCATGATTGCCTGGAAAGGAGTGAGTTGTATTGGGTTTATCTTAGTCTCTCGACGCCCTGGGAATTGATGCCAGCATGTTATTTCAGGTTGATATTTAGCCATTCCAAGAGCTACAGGTGGTTGCGTTGTGCCGGATTTCCAGCAAAGATCATGGGCAACACTATGGCTGTGATGCAGTGGCTGCGGGAAGGGTAGGAAGCAGTCAGCCGTTGGATCGAAATGTGTTGGTGCTGTCGAAAGGTCGACCGCTGTTGATTTTCGACGAACCGGTGGCACACTTCTCTTACAACGGATGTGCCGACTGTTGTTGGCCTGAGTACGTTTGTTCGGCTTCAAAGGTCGTGTCTCGCGGTGCTCCTTGTAGATTTGGGTGCTGCGTTTTGGTCCCTTTGGCGCTTTTGTTACTTCTGGTACTTCTGGTGCCCTCGCTGCTGTGGATGCTTCCGGTACGTGGTCTTGTGATGGAACTTGGCAGAAGAACTCATCATCTCGCTCGAAGCTGAGATCTCGCTCCAAGTCGTATGCAAACTTACAGAGTCTTTCGGTCTCGGAAGTCATTTTGCGGAGTATTCAGAAATGTTAGTAGGAAATGCAGGAGCTTTGTAAAGATCATGGGCAATGTTTGCCTGTTCATGTGAGCAAATCAAGCAATGATCAGTGTATGATTTGTTGTCAATTTTCATCATTTCTCTTTCTGGAACGATGCCAGACGGGATTGAATCAGAAAGCAATGCGCATTCCTCTTTACAGACGCTTTGTACACAAGATCTTTGAATATAACCTTCCAGTCGTGGTCGGCAATAACATAAACAGTTTTAGGTTCAATTGATGTTTCTGATTGCCTACTGTCAAATGAATTTCTTTGCTCTACTCAGCTTTATTTGAGGCGTGGGTTGAAAAGGCAAAAACGAGTTCGGCGTAGGCAGAGTGCTGCAATGTCATCTCGAAGTTAGAAGTGGAATACATCGAAACATAGTCTTCAGCCGCTACACAAGCAGTAACTAAGTAGACTATTGTGAGACTGACACTGGACGAGATGGCACCGCAAATCCGTAGGAAACCCGAATACTGTGTTGTAAAGCGAACAGTTTTGGCGATGTCAAAAGTAAATCGGCTAGAAATTTTGCAGTACTCCAACTGCCGGAGGACATCTTGTGAGGCACCTCTCTCCTACTGATTGATTTGTTTTTGGAGCAGTATGATGTAAGACTACAACAGTGTGTACAACAGACGCTCCACGCCTGGGGTTCCCACGTGCACATGCTAATCTCTACCTTCCGAATGCGGTAATTCTTGCGATCAGCCGACGCTTGGCCTTCTGAATATGGCGATGGTAGCGACTATGCGGATCCGGCCTACGCTTTCCTTTTCTCTACAATCATCATCCTCAATCTGCGCTGCTAATGGAAGGCGTTGCGAGTTACACAGCCGCCACGACTATCTTTAGTCTGATCCAGGTCCTTGATATCGGTATGCTCTGTCCAATGCTGAGCGTTCTAAGCGGCCCCGTTCTCGAGCAGGTGTCCGGAGATTAGCTTCGAGCAACTCTTACCAACTCTCATTGATTCCTATTAACCCCCAGAGACGAGCCGTTGCTGTCTCAACTTCTTCGCCACACCCTCGGCTTCTTACATTTCTGCCCATAAAAGGTCAGGTCAGCTCTCGCAATCATCTCTTGACTTCGTCTTATCTCACCACAACCTGCTTCGTACATGAACTTACTATCGCATCCAAAATTACAAAAGACACGCGGTTCGACGTCCATTCAACGCCAGCATGTCCGCAATTGAAAGCAGAGTCGTGCAACGAAAGGCAAACGGTGAAAAGCAAACCATGTCCGGACCAGAGAAATGGTTCACAGGCCAAGTCTACCTTGACATAGGCGATTACTACACCACAGACGACCCCAGCAACAGTCCCGTAATATCGAATGTGACCTTCACTCCGGGCGCACGAACAGCTTGGCACAAGCATGAGAAGGGACAGTTGATCAAAGTCACCGCTGGAACAGGTCAAAATACCTTCTATGCATGGGTGATGTTGTACAGATGCTGACGATTCAATGTGCAGGATGGATCTGCGATCTTGGTAGCAAGGCCAAGWGAATCAGCGAGGGAGACGTTGTTTGGTGTCCTCCCGGTGCTCATCACTGGCATGGTGCAGATAACGAGGCGATCATGTCGCATTTCGTCTTTGCCTTGGGGTGGGACGGAGTGGTTTGAGAAGGTCACGGATGAGGAGTACAAAAAGAGAGAGGAATGAGATTGTCGGAATGTTACCCTTTGATGCTGTTGTCGAGTATGCTGTATACAAGGCAGACGGCTCGATCGACGGAGCCTTCAAGTCGCCCCTCAGGTTTCCGCAAAAGCGTTGGGAGTACCGGGCTCGTCGTGGTTCATCGATGCGACTTGTATCAAGCTTCCTATCGGACATGGGGCCGATGATGACCATGCAATATTGAGACCAAGATTCGGACCGCCACACCAATTTCTGATATATCAAGTGTAGAGTGACCCTCGCTTTCAGATTCGGCAGATCTTGAGTAAGTAATATGTATGCTGGAAATGCACACGACATTCGTAAGGCTTGATTGAAGCACGCAAGGAAGGATTGAAGGTGACATACCAACGTCGCGGTCAATGCTTACTGATACAAACCAGAAAGATCATACCTGCCGACCTGATTCGTGCTGATGGAAGTGAACCAGATTGCATCGCCAGATCCATAGTTCATTGCAACGTCGACAGCTGGCGGAATATCTCTTGATATACCCGGCCCTCCTACCTTTGCGAACCCAACGGGCAGTAGAACATAGCTATACTCAAGCGTATTCGTATCCAAACGGGACAGGATGTTGTCAGTGAAAGCACTTGGCCACACTCCGCCGTATTTGTCGATGGTATCTTCGGCGCCAATAAGTAGGGTCTGATTGGTGTGGAAAGTGATGTTGTCACGGATGTCCTTTTGAGGAATCACGGCAGCTTGTTGCTCGTTGGCAAGTGTCGTGGGTGCTCTATGCTTCATCTGGCCCCGAAGTGCGCCATCGGGTCCGTATTCGAGATCGCAAGGTCCAGTCAGAGGAGTGGGCAAGTCATACAACTTGAAGCGCTCGCGGGAAGGAGCTCTAAAAGAGCTCGGCGGAAGTAAGTCAGCAGCAGCAGAGAGTAGCGCTATGAGATGGTAAATCCTGAGGAGATTCCAGATCCGTCTTTCTCGATGCTGCTTGCGGATTTCCAACCCTTGAATGACAAAGAAGAGGAAGAGAAGATACCTACATCTCACCAATGACGGGTATAACGCTGGAACTGGAGGTACTAATAACGACGGCGGAGGTTCATCTCGTTCGACAAGAGCATTTGTGAGGGGTGAGCTTGGTGGCGTCGGAAATTGGTTGGATGGATGAAGACGACTGCAATAGGAAGGATGTACGGAGTATCCATTCAAGCGTGCCATAAAAGAGTCCGTCGTTCCCGTTTGACCCACAGGCAAGCCGCATCTTGGTGTAGAATCCGGAGCAACGGGAAGTAGAAGGACCATAGTGTCGGGAGCCGTTCTTCAAGTAGTACCTGTGGGCACGAGGAAGAGAGAACTACGAACAGCATACTCGCCGTCCATCAGCTGCTCATTATTACTGTAAAGTACTCGCCCGGGCAATTTTCCGTGTAGCGAGGCAGTGGGGTGGTATCTGTGTCGTCGTGGTTGTCGAAAAGTTGGAGATTGCTACCTGGTAGACCGACACCGGACTTGGCTCCGGTCTCGCTTCCGGCGTCCGCCTCGCCGCCCAGCTCAACATCCCTGACTTTGACAAAGACTTTTCATCCACAATCCACAAATGCTTCGCTGTCTACCATGCGTTTGATAAGGTACACACGTAGCTTATATGCGTACACGTCATCATGGTTTTGGAGGTATGTGGACAATGAATTTGTCCATGTCTATGCTGCTTTCGAATCACTTCGGCCTCTCGTCGTCCTTGACTCGACAGCATCTCGGCCTCAATGCGATATCGCATGCCCTTGAAACGACGTCTGCTTCGTTCTTTGAAGACGCACTGTCGCTCGCACACCCGAGGACATTGTTTCTCTGAAGAAGCAGGATGGAATCATTGAATGGGCTGAAAAGGAGCGATTCGAACACAGCGAGCCATGTGGGTCCGACGCCTTGCGTGCTGTGTCTCTGCYACACTTCCGCTGTTGAGAGATCATGATGCCGTTTGAGCATTTCAGTGCATCCCAAGCACAACATGTCCTGCTGTTTCAAGGACTCATGATGCTATCGAGAAATCCTTCTTGTCGTGGATCCTCTATTACTTTGCAGAAAGATTTCATCAATGCAATTCCTCTGATGCATTCCAATACAATGGAAGACACACCGCAAGATCAACTTCATTGGATGCAGATTTCAAGCCTGCTTTCTGTGATGCCACCATTTTCCACTTCATTCTCCAAAAGCTTTTTTTTCCATTCATTGCGGTCCTACAACTTCCTCTCCACACCTTACATCAAATTTGACATTCTCAACCCGCAATACCTCCAACCTGAAACGCGATCACCAAGATATGTCCCGTCCACCATGATTCCCTGAAAACCCCCCATGACCCTCAGCTTCGTCCGGGAAGTCGCTTCCTAGTTCCGGGGTTGAACTTGCTTCGAGGCACGCTTCGACGATCCGACTTGAGGGTCCGTTTTGGTGTCGGGACACTTGCGGGGAGTCAATGATGCTGAGGCGATTGTAGATGATGTAAGGGCCGAGTCTGTTGGGCCATCCTCGCCGCTCTTATGTAGCTCTTCCTCGGGGTGGTACACCAACATGTACTGGGCGGCCCATCGCGCCTTACCATCGGAGGACTTTTCGACGAGACGAGTGAAAAGCTCGTTGCGGAGATCCGGACGCACATTCGTTTTGGGATCTGTGCACTGTCTCTCAATCTCTCGGAGATGAGTTGCCGGTATGTCCATGCTCCTACGATCCAGCGGAGAGGTGGTGAAGGCTGAATGCATAATCTTGACTTCGGCAAAAGAATAGTAATCGAGGTCTGACATGGTGAGCTGTTTATGTGGACCGTGTATTAACTTGGGTATTTATCTATTGSTGGATGGGTACATCGTGTATTGATTGTATGGATGGCTGGATACCGAGTGGGCCTCATCCGCAAGTCGACTCTCTCGTTGACTGACGGCTCCTATAATGTTCAAGATCTCCCCTTTCTGTTGTCCTTCTTTGTCTGATTGATGGAATCGCAGATCCGGGCCGGAACTTCAAAGATGATCTGAAAGTCGGCACCGGATTAGAAGTCACACAAAGAGTCTTGGACCAAATGTGCTTGGGGAAGGTGGTACTGTACTCAACGGGCACTTTGCAGGAATAATACTTCAGTGCTTTTCAAGAGCAGTATCTCACATACATTGTCACACATCGAACCGAAAAGAAGCCGCGGTAAAGGTCCAACTCAGCCAAGACTGTGCAAGAACAGCATTTTTTGGACAAAACTTGTGATATTTCAGTGATGAATGAATACAATTAAAGCAGCGAAGGAGCAGGCTTTAGGAAGCCACGCTGATCCCTCACCATTCATGGAATCGCAAGACCCTGCTTCGCAGTCGCAATAGCAGCAATCAAAATCGCCCTTTCGGCCATCTCCCCTGGCGGAACTCCCACATCTTGATTGACTTGATCCCAGTGTGCTGGAGGCCCACCATTGTTTACCGAACGAATACGCATCGCGGCTTGACCGACCACTCTACTGCGAGGGAAGCCGTCGGCAGGAAATCCAGCCGCCACTATTTGTTGTGTGAACACTCGATTGAATATTCTCGATCGATCATCGGGTGAGAGGGTGGGTACGTGTTCCATTATGCGGCGAAGGACGTAGCGCATTTGCCAAGTCCAGACGRGACGGGGTTGAGCAGCGGGTGGAGCTACAGGAGCAGCGGGTGGAGCTCCAGGAGCAGGCGGTGCGATCACTGGAGCGGCTACAGGTATAAGAGCGACTACAGGGATAGGAGGAGCTGGAGGTGGCACTGCGTTGTAAGGTGTGTTGAACCCCTGATTTGGCGGTGGCATATATGCTGGAGTTGGGTTGTACCCCTGGTTTTGCAGTGGCATATATCCTGGAGGTGGGTTGTACTKCTGAGGCGACTGCAAGTACGGAGCAGATAGAGTAGGCTGTAATGTGTTTGGTGGCAGATACGGCCGAAAATATGGCTGCAGTTGTTGCTGTGTGGGCGGGTATGGGAATCGCTGCACGTACGTTGATTGTGCTTGCGGGTACTGCGGCTGATATGGCTGAAACGGAGGAGATCGCCGGTACTCTCCCGGACGGTGAGTATACTGCGTTGACGGGAGTCCTTGCTGTTGTCTTGGTGGCGCTGGGGACGTAGACGAGAGGACCGGATGAAGTGGAATTGTAATAAGCGGAGAATCAGCACCTGTAGCGGTGCACCATTGGGACTGTCCATTTGTATGGTTTATGAGACGGTACATGGTCTCGCGAGTAGCGTATGATAGCTCCCGGGTGTCACCTCGTATCCGTAGCGCCATGATCCAGTCCTCAGGAATGGTATGGACGGCATTATCCAGAGCATCGAAGCGGTAGATAAAACTCCCTATGGTGTTAATATCAGAGTCTGCCGGCGGGAGAAAAGAATCAGGGTGAGCTGGTTGTGGCGGATCGACTGCGTTTGGGAGCATGCTAGTGTGTAGGCGCTGAGTCGTCATGAGCATTGGCCATGCACGCATCGTACACCATTGCGCGCGTCCGCTTCCCCTTTGATTCTCGAGGCGCATCATGCTATCCGCATTGGCTTCAGCTTCATCGCTCACCGCAAGTCTTTGTCGAACTTCTCGGAGATGCGCTTCAGGTAATCGTGCGATGCTGTCATCCAAGACCGAGGTAGTGTATATCCTGGCTGGCTCGTCGTCTTCCGAATCATCTTCGTCGTCATCTTGATATGTCGGACGCTCATCGTATTGCTCCCCAGCATCCCCGTCGTTTAGGGTTAGGGTTAGGGTTAGGGTTAGGGTTAGGGTTAGGGTTAGGGTTAGGGTTAGGGTTAGGGTTAGGGTTAGGGTTAGGGTTAGGGTTAGG